>NC_092803.1:14387770-14698719 GCF_040954645.1 Diabrotica undecimpunctata | reverse complement strand
TCTGCTATAATTTATTATTTATTAAATCGTAAACAAAAACACCATATACAAACTTCACGAACTGTCATAACATTAACCATAGATAAATAATATTATATGACGTTGACCCCCAACTACACTAGCGCCGCCAAGCGGGAGCAACGGCGTACATAGCTGCCATTGTATTTGAATTTGAAAAATAATACACAGCTTCTATATGGTTGAAAGAACCACGCCCACTCTCTTCGAAATGTAGCAGCCTGGCCTGGAATATTAATTTGTGTGCCAAAATGTTTATGTTATGCATGAAGGCTACAACATCCTATGAGCGATCTATGGGTTTTGTACAAACAAGGTAACAGGAGAGTAGAGTAGACTAGGAACTAGAGAACTCAACTTAAATCAAATAAGATGAACAGGATATGTACCGAGATCGAATAATGATGGTACAAGATGAGTTGGTTGAGCAAGAAAAAGATGGAAGGAAGCGGTGATCTACGTAAGAAGGAAGTACAACAATGGGAGATCTGCCAAAGACTGGCAAAAGTGGAGGATAATAGTAAACGAGGCTAAGACTTACTTAGAGTCATTCATTGAATAATCAATGAACGTGCCATATTAAAATGCGTAAAATAGATAATTAATTGGAAATAGATTTTTGCTCTCCTACAAGCCATGCTGCAAAGAAAAATATTTAGAAAGCGAGGTCCAGGAAGAAGAAGAACATCCTGGTTAAAGAACTTCAGAACCTCATAACAACATCTGTGTAGGTTTTCCGCGTTACTGCATACAAGATAAAGATCAATGATGATCTGAATAGTCACACCAAGAAGACGTTTTCTCACCAAACGTTTAAGTCTACCACAAAACCTTAATAAGATAGACAAAGAAGAGTTATATACAAAAATAAGTATTTGTTACTTAATACTAATTTAACTTTAAAAATAAATACTAAATGTTCTTATTTTATTTTCCGGTAATAATTATTTATTTAATACATTTGTAAAATTTACTAGAACGATTTTAAAAAATCAGGGATAATGTTGTCCTCACAAAATGACTAAAAAATGAGAATATTCTTATACCTCCTAAAACTTCAATTTTAGCGTGACAATGCAGATTTTTAGATAATTGCTCCTAAATCACTAAAAGCAAACACTAAAAATCGAAAGCTAGTTATATAAAGCGATAATTAGAAAAACGCTGTGTTACATCGTAGTATTTTACATAAACGACTCTTTTCCAAATAGATTTTCCACGATTGAAAATATTTATTCGGTAAACTGCAAAAATGAATTTTTTTTAAATATGCACGGTATTTTGCAGGAAAATAATTGAAAATACGACAAACAAATACAATAACAAGGTACTTCATACGATTCGGAATAGATTGTTTCGTAAAAATTTAAATAAAAAAGGTAATCTAAACTGACTTTTAATTGAAATATTTTAATTATTTTGGAAGTGGATATGCACTTGAAATATTCTACAATAGTATAAAGAAATGACTTCTTAAGGCAGAAGACTTTTTTATTTCAGTCGCTTTTTATTATCCATAAAATATTTACATACGGCAATATTACGGACATAAATAATGACCAATTGTGTGTTGAGTGGCCAGTTTGTCAAAAAATATGAATTTTATGTATATCGCCAATTCATATTTTTTGACAAACCGTATGAATGTATTTTAGGTTTTAGTACATTCAGAAGTTTTTATAAAGAATAACTTTTTTTCATAAACCTTAACATATAAAAGCTTGTCATACGGTGCCCTGACTTAATTGGACACTTACAGCTTTGCTATCGTTATGATGAATTGAAAGGCTATATGGCGCAACAGTACAATTCGTCAAACATTCCGTGTATAAATCGGTGTTATTAGGATCTTAAAACGATATTTCCGCATATTCCCTGCATCATCAGAAATCCGGGAAAGTTACAAATTAATTCACATACGCAGATGTTCGGAGAATGCCACTGCATGTTTCGCATATGTCGTGGTTGCTACAAAAGATTCTACTTATTTTGGTGACGATGAACGAAACACGATTTAATAAAATCGCTTTCTATCCTTTTCAGCTATTCGAAGAATGTAAAGTTTCCACTAGCAAAAGCTTTGCTATGGCTATGATGAGTTAAAAGGCCATATATATATAGCACAACCATATTCAGTCTGTCCATTTCATGAAATAGCATTAAACAATTTGCCTGCTTAGTACATGGTCTTGATGTTCCAGATATAAACGTTTTAGATTTTCTGGGCGCGTCTTTTTCTTTTACTCAATGCTTGCTAAAGACCTATGATGCCTCATGTTTTTTTTGTGTTATTCCTCCCCTACCGTATCTTGCAATTCTGCTTGTTTATTGGCAGATTAATACCTCTATGGAAGGTTGTCACTCCATCTTTTGCGCGGTCGTCCGATACTTCTTCTGCCAATTGGTTACTTATCTCTTGCTATTTTGACGACACTATGGAACGAAGAACCAGAGAAAGAAGGGCAAGTTACCAAGATGCAAGACGAAGGGCCGATAAAATATGCCAAAAAGAGAAAAGAAAATACGAAAATGGCAATATACAGAAAATGGAAGAAAATCTTCAAAGCAACAATATTAGACAGGCGTACAGATATCTAAGCAATTTAAGAGAAGGATACAAACCTATGCAGAACAAATCTATGCAGAAATCAAGAAGGGCAAATAACCAGTGATCCAAAAGAAATAAAATCAGTCTGGAAAACCTATTTTCAAACTCTTTTAGGGACCCAAAAAAAGGAAGAGCATATGGACATGCATCACAATGAGGGAGACACCGAAAATATAGAACCCCCAACGATGGATGAGGTAAAACAGGCGATACGAGCATAAAAGAGCAATAAGGCTCCATATATTGACAACGTCCCGCCTGAGCTATATAAATTAGGTGGCGATCACCTAGTAGGATAAATGCATATGCTTATGAACAAGATTTGGAATAATGAAAAGATCCCTAATGATTCTAAAACCGGGATTATATGCCCAATCTATTAAAAGGGGGATAAACTGAAATGCGAAAATTATCGCGGCATAACCTCTTGTGCACGGCGTACAAAATTTTTACTTACATACTAAACAAACGACTCCAACAACTAACTGAAAATATTGTCGGGGAATATAAAACCGGTTTCCGACAAGGAAGATCTACAACTGACCAACTATTCACAGTGAAACAAATTTTAAACAAATCGTGGGAATACGACATTGACGTCCACAACATATTCATAGATTTCAAAGAAGCCTACGACTCAATTAATAGGAACAAGTTATATCAAATATTGCAGAGCTTGAATATTCCCCAAAAATACATCCGACTGGTAAAAACAACAATGGATTCGTCAATAGCAACTGTCAGAGTCCAAAATGAGCTCACTGAAAACTTTACAATAGTCCAAGGATTAAAGCTAGGAAGCGGGCTGGCACCGACACTATTCAACCTGACCTTGGAATATGTGATAAGACAGCTGAATATAGGAAGAGGTAATTTCCTAACAAATAAATCAATACAGATTGCCGACTATGCCAATGATATCAGCATCATGTTTCGCGGAACAGAAGAGGCGGCAGAAATATATTCACAATTAAAAACAAAGGCAAAAGAGACCGGACTAGAAATAAATATTCAAAAGACAAAAAAGTTAATACAGGCAAGAGCTAGGGGAAACAGACGCACAGTTGAATTAGAGGACGATATTGAAACGTTAGAAAGTTTCACATATTTAGGAGTTGCATTAAACACGGATGGAACAGAAGAACCAGAAATCCAAAGAAGAATAGTAAGGGGAAACAAAGCTTATTTTTCTTTCACTTCTTTGTCCACGTCTCCATAACTAGACAGTGTAATTCCCAGGTATTTTATTTCCATTACTTGTTCAATACTGATGCCATAAATTTCTATTTTACATCTGGTTGGTTTTTTTCGCTGACTACTATTGTTTTTGTTTTCTGAGATGAGATTGTCATATTAAATTCTTTTGCTCTTATGTTAAATCTGTGGACCAGTTTTTACAAACTATCTTAATCTTGGGCTATTAATATTGCGTCGTCGGCGTAACAGAGTATTTTTATTTCTTTGTTTCGCATTCTGTATCCTCTTCCTTTGTTAACGTTTTTGATGATTTCATCCATGATCAAATTAAAGTGCATGAGGCTCAATAAATCCCCTTGTCTTATTCCGCTACCTATTTCTATAGGTTCTCTATGTTGTCCATCTATTGTGACTTCCATTTTGTTGTTTTGGTAGATGTTTTCGATAGTTTTTATAATATTTAGGAGAATTTCTCTATTATACCGAAGGTGGATTACATCTTTAAGTCTTACTATGTCAAACGCTTTCTTTAGATAATCAGACTCAGAAATGCTGATCTATTATACTTTAGTTATTTCTCAGTAATTTGCTTTATAACGAATATTGCATCTGTACACGATCTTCCACTACTGTTCATCTGCTAAACTTATTCTCTGATTTAGCACTTGTAAAATCTTAGTTGTAAGTTTTGGCGTAGTATTTAACAACGTTATACCTCTGTATAGCAATGCTAGTTGTACAAGAGATATTCGTATGGATTTGTGCTATTTTGATTTCTTTTCGTCTTCTACATCCTATTTCTCGGTTCATCTGCCTTTAGGGCCATTTTCCCAACCCTAAGCCAAAGTAGTACCCTACTGTGATATACTATATCGACTATTTAAGAGACAATAATGTGCTATATAGCTGCTTCCTTTATCAAAACAATTAATATCTAAATATTACTAAATATTAATAAATAAATTATTACTATATTATTATATTAATAAATAAATATATTACTAAATATTAATAAATACTAAATATTACTAAATAATATCTAAATATTACTAAGCACAATTAAAATTTTAGTGAGCAATCCTCATTTAAAGTTAAGGTCCAGAAATCCGCTATATCCCTAACAATTGCAGATATCACAAAAAAGTGAAGTTGTAGGAATTTTTCCAGCAAAATATTTTTAATTACGTCGGGAATAAAATAGTTTCATTTCGTCCGGTGTTTTGTTGCACTCGCCTTACCCTAAAGACTGCGTCGCATTTTTAATACCACATTTTTATGCCCGCCTTAACTCGTACTCGATTTCACACTTGGCGGCTTTTACAAAGCGAAGATACACAAATTACTACACACTTTTTATTCATCAGCGGTTTTCAGAGCTTCGTCGTTATTGGGCCAATTTCTGGCCCTAGAGTGGAGTGGGTGTGAAAAACAGAATTAATTTCAGATTAGCAGGCTTGTCGGCTGTATGAAATGTATTCGAATAAATCTTTTAAATCCACACAGAAAAAAGTCAAATGAAATATTCGGTTCGGTCGATGGTGATTGCGGATTTTTGGTAATTTAAATTTATGGCTTCGACAAGTCTTAATTTATTTCTGTATTAGAGGGTAAATTCATTGCGGAATCTCTATACATATACAGCAGTGCCAACGAGCAATTTAAATAAAAAAATAAAACCTGCTATTCAAACAAATTAGCCTGACAATCCATTTATTAAAAATAAGTATTGTAATACTGAATACATAAATACGTGGACGTTTCAGAAAAATATCAATAATTAAATACACACGATAGGGACGTTACAATACAGGGTGAGTATTCAATCGTCAATAGTCAATGCGACATTGACCGATAATCCCATTATAGTACAGAATCTCCAAAACAGTTATTGAAAACATTATATTGGCAATAATATTCTCCAGGCTTGTAAAATATGCTGAATTCTACGGGGCGATTAATAACTATATGTTAAAGCAAACATACAATTAAATTACATCATCATCATCATCATTCAATCTTCGCTTATCCACTGCTGGACATAGATCTCCCTCATAATTTTCCATCTATTTCGATCTTGTGCCTCTTGCATCCCATTCCTATGACATCGTTTTAGATCGTCAGTCCAACGTGTTGGTGGACGACCTCTGCTTCGGTAGGCATCATCTCTTGGTCTCCATTCCAGTATCCATTTTGTCCATCTATTATCTGTCATTCGAGCTACGTGACCTGCCCAGTTCCATTTCAGTGTTGCTACTCTCTCTACTGCATCAGCCACTCCTGTTCTTTGTCTTAGCTGGCGATTTGGGATCTTGTCTCGTAGTGAAACGCCCAACATAGCACTCTCCATCGCCTCTTGACACACACGGATCTTTTGAACTGTTCTCCTTGTCATGGTCAACGTTTCCGCACCGTAAGTTAACACTGGCAAAACACACTGATTAAGCATTATTTGAAAATATGGTTCAGCTTGCCGAAGGCTGCCCAAGTCAGTCTTATACGACGGAGAAGCTCAACGGTTTGGTTATCTTTTCTCATGACCTAGGTATTTATAGGCCATTACCTAGTCTTTGGATCTTGTTTCTACGCATATATCTTCGCTGACTACAAGATTTGTCATCATCTGGGTTTTAGATATATTTATTTTCAATCCCCCTTCTAGCGAGGAAAGGTAGAGCTGATTTAAAAGTTCTTTGGCCTCATCTATCCTATCAGCTATTAGTATAATATCATCTGCAAACCTTAGATGGCTAAGCTTTTCTCCGTTTATGTTTATGCCCTTGTCGGTCAGTTTTGCCCTTTTACATATATATTCCAAAAGCGTAGTGAACAGTTTAGGCGATATGGTGTCCCCCTCGCGTACTCCACGTTGTATCGGGAATTTCTGGGTTTGACGATCACCCACTCTAACACTGGTTGTTGCGTTTTGGTATATGTGTTTAATTATATTTATATACCGATAGTCAATTCGGCATTCTGTCAAGGCTTTCAACATTTTTTGTTGATTTACGGTGTCGAATGCCTTTTCATAGTCGACAAATATTAAAGCTAGTGGTTTATTATATTCAGTGCATTTTTCTATAAGATTTTTTATTACCATTAGGTGATCGTTTGTTCCATAGCCTTTTCTAAAACCCGCCTGTTCTATGGGCTGATAAAATTCCAATTTATTTTCTAGTCGTTTCGTAATTATTTTTGTAAATAGTTTATAAATATGTGAAAGTAGACTTATGGGCCTATAATTTCTGAGGTCGGTAGCATCCCCTTTTTTATGAAGTATGATAATTTCTTCGTTATACCACTGGGTTGGTGTTATTGCTTCCTGCAATCATCTAGTGAATAGTTTGGCAAGGACCTGCCATAATCTTTTTTCAGCCACTTTCAAGGCTTCTGCCACTATTTCATCGCCTCCGGGGGACTTATTGTTTTTCATTTCTTGCACTGACCTTCGAACTTCATTGGGTGTTACGTCCGGTAAAATTTCAGATCCTTGATTGATTATCTTTGGTAATGATCCACTCCGGTTACATTGCTGTCCTTTGTATAGTTGTCTATAAAAACTCTCTATCGTGTTCATAATTTGAACTCTATCCTCAATGATTTGCCTCTGTTCATTTCTTAATTTGTGGACGTTTTTTCTTCCAATGGTCACGCTCTGTCTGAGTACTTTCAAGCTTTTGTTTTCTTCTATTACTCTAGTTATTTACATCGTATTCTATCGTCTCAGATCTTTTCTAACTTCCTTTTTAATTTTCTTATTCAAAATTCTTAGTTCATTTTGGTTATGATCCCGATTTTCCCTAAGTTTTCTTCTTTCCTCTAGAAGATGTTTTGTGTTGTGGCTTAATTTTTTGTTGTTGTTTTCAGGACGAGGACAGCATTTCTTTTCAGCTCTTTCAATATTTGTTCATTTCATTGATGCTGATATTCTCTAAGTCGTGTGTATCCAAACTAGTCTTAATATTTTCTTCGTAAAGTGTTATATCTTCTGGGAACAGCCAGCTTCCACTTTTCGTTTTGAGGATCATTTTTGTTCTTTCAACTTCAGTGTTAAAAGTGGTTTTTGCTCTAATTAGTCTATGGTCGCTCCCTGTTGAAAATTTATTCAATACTGTTACATCCTGAATTAAATAACACATCCTGTATATTTTCTCATATTTAGATTCTTCGCATAATCCCTGTTCTTATAATATAAAGTTTCGCACTATTACAAGGTATTTAACGAGTTACGAACATTTTTATTTATATATTGCATTGAAATATATTATAGAAAGCTCTAAAACCAATGTAATATTGAAAATTTACAAAAAGAAGAATTTTGGTTTTAGGTTATGTTTCTTCTTGTCAACTGTGAAACGTAAGCACATGTTTTGTTAATATTCTCAGGATTCTTATTATATAAACATTTTATTAATTATTATTAATCGATCGTCGAGTTGGTTTATTCATCAAGTTATGTGCCCAGCCACCGTATTTTAAAATTTAAAGAGTAGCCTGTCGAGTTCGGATAAAAAATTTAGTTGTTATTACGTTTAAGTCGTGAGTCGTGCGTGGCCCCAGTGTTTATTTTGGCTACGTTTGAGTCGTATCAAATATAAAATAAACATTTAGTGAAGTGCAAATAATGGCCTCAGCTGTGAAAATTGATTCTGGGAATATCACCAAGTTTAATGACTTAAATTTTCAGCTATGGAAATTTAGTGTAACCATGTTGTTTAAAGCAGAAAAACTGCTTTTAGTTGTAAATGGAACAATTACAGAACTCGAAGACCAAACTAGCGGTGAGTGGAAAGAATGGGATGACAAGAATTCAAAGGCAATGTAATTGTGTTATCTACTGTATGTCAAAATCAAATACAACATTGGATTAACTGTGAAAATGCTGCCAAAATTTGGTCAAGACTGATCACAATACATGAACAAAAGACAGAAATCTCTAGATAGTTACTATGGCAAAAGTTTTATGAATATAAAATGCATGAGAATGTTAAGGTTGCACAGCATATATCAACAAAAGAGCATTAGTTGGACAGTTACAAAATGTTAAAAAAACTATTGGTAATAGTGCTGTTTGTTCCAAAGTAATTATTAGTTTACCTCCTAGATTTAATTCCTTTCTTACTGTTTGGGATTCTGTAGCTAGTAATCAGCAAACTTTTGAAAATTTAGCAGCAAGATTGCTTAAAAAAGAAACAAGTATGATTAATGGTGACTCTGAAATATCCCGTATTGCTCTACAAGTAGAGGCTTTACAAAGTAAAGTGGAATCCATTGGTAAAAAGAAAACAAATATACAGGGCTTAGAATACCACTTGTAATTATTATAAACGAAAGAAACATTGGGTTAGAGAGTGTAGATTCCAAAAATGAAGATAAAAATAGGTCATCAGGAAGTAATTTAGCTTACATATGTGATATTTCTTCCATGTACTCATCAACCTCCAGTGTAAATAAAAGTGAGTGGATATGTGACTCAGGAGCAAGCGTACACATGACTGGTGAAAAATTGTTTTCAAAATTAGAATCTCTAGCTGAACCTAAGTATGTTAAAATTGCAAACATGTTGAATCCTGCAGAAGATAAAGGTGTCATTAAAATACAGGTATTTGTCCAAGGAGAGTGGTATTATCGTACTATAAATAATGTCCTCAACTGTTTTGACCTTAGTCACAGCTTATTTTCAGTTAAAGCTATGACAGATAAAAACTTTACCTATCACTCTCACAAAAACCGGTGTCAATTTCTAGTGCTAAATGGAAACATTTAATAGTAAACATTTAGGAGTACGTAGACAATCTGTGGGTCATGCAATTTATATATGCAGATCTATAGACCCACGTCCCAAAGCAGCTGAGTGCCCAAATGCACATTTTGGGTCCTTTAAAACACCTGAGTGCCGATTTGCAAGGTGAACATACTTGCACCTAGATTTTCTATGCTCTTTTAATTTTCCCATTCAGACAAGTATTGTTACAGGCTACCAACTTCTAAATCTGTGTGTGATAATAAAAGTGGTGTTAAAAGAAGAAGAAGAAGAAGAAGAAGAAGAAGAAGAAGAAGAAGAGTACAACACTGATTAAAATAATTTTTTTTTCAATTGTAAATTTTATTGTAGTAGAAGGCAAGAGCGGTATTTATGGTAAGAACGAGTTCGCTATTGATTAGAATAAGCTGAAATTTTAGTAGTTATTTCAAACATCCGTTTACAGTACTATTTTTTCTATTAAGGGGTATATGTTTACTTAACAAATTGGTTACCTATACTCACACGATGCTTCCTGAATATTTCTATCAGCTGAATCAGCGCTTTTTCCGTGTAGGGATATTCTAGTTGGTAGTGCGACAGTTTTCTTTTTTCTTCCGGTTCGTAGTATTCCTCGTCGGGTGACTCATCGTCGAATTCTAGATTTAAGTTTTCTGAAATAAAACAACTCATCGTAAATGTTTATTATTTTCTTGCAGATATATATATATATATATATATATATATATATATATATAAATATATATATATATATATATATATATATATATATATATATATATATATATATATATATATATATATATATGTATAATTATATTATTAAAAAAATTCTCTCAGACCCTCGGACATTCTACTAGTAAGTTTCGACATCGTTACACTTCTTCGTTTCAACATTTCTTTAGAAAAAATCTGAAGTTTCTGAAAAATAAATACAATATCCGGAAAGACTACTTATCTCCCATTAAACATTATATGTCCATCACTTATTTTATCTTCCAAAATCAATTAAGACAAATAAATGATGCCCCAATGGGTCCCCCACCATCTCCAGTAATTGCCAATATCTTTATGAAAGACTTCGAAACCCGAGCACTACCCACATTAATGTTCAAACCTACGGCAAATATGCTTTGGTATTTTTTTAAATTCGTCTGAGTTGTATACATCCTCGTATCCAGTTTTCATTAGTCTTCACAAATTAATTAATAATGTTCTTGTTTCTAGATCAATATGCCTTTGCGATGATGCAAGTAGATTCACTGAGCTCTCTTCATTAAAACTCAATCCCAATCACCAATAATCAATCCCAATACAAAGAATCAGATCATCATCATCCGAAAGCTTTTCTTCCTTACATCAAAACCATCACTGAGAAAATCGATAAAATTTTCAAATTAAAGGGTATAAAAAGAATATTTACCCCTCAACAAAAGCTTTAAGCTCTTGTCCGATTTGTCAAAGATACAACGCCAAATGAACAACATAGAGTTTACGAAATTCCTTAGAGTGCAGACTCTTATGACCTTACATAGGCCAAACCAATCCTAAAATCCAAAATATAATTTATAAACATTTCATTTCTGTTAGTAATTCCTAATTAATTTTAGCTCTTGGTTAGATCATTTTAATACAGGCCACAAAATGAATTTTGAAAACATCGATGGTATAAATGGATCATCCCCCGTTCTAGACAGCATTCTCGTACTAGCTGTTGAGTCAGTAGTCGACACACAGTTTGCCCACGGAGAAGTGTTAGTACAGGGTTTCAGTAGAATATACTGGCTCCAGAATATTACCTGCGTGTTTAATACGGCTTTCAGGAACAAGCGCCACTAGGCAGTGTACACCGCTTCGGCGGGCGTCCAACGAGGGTCCCCATAGCAGCGTGGTATACGCAAATCTTCAGGTAAATATAGTCATTGTCAATAACCTGTACATACTACGCCAGTGGAGAAAGCCTTTTACTCGAGGAGTTTATAGCGCCCCTCTGCTCTGTGGGGCTGCAGAGTCCCTGGTGGTCTACTAGTGTACAGACCTTAGCCCCTGTGAAATGACTGGATCCACCAGGTCCGCAATTTTAAAGGTGTGTGACCCGTTCACAGATCGCCGCCCTTTCGACAAACCCCTATACCCTGCTCCAGCAGAATGACGACGATATCCCCGACCTAAGCTATAACCCGTACAATTCAGCCAATGATCTTCTAACTATGCACACGGAGCTAGTCGCCCCCCAAGCTCGTTTTAACATGAAACGGAATGAGATCGATAAGAACGACCCTTAAAACAAAATTTTATCAGAATTCGACTTTCCGGCCCTCCATATTCTCACCGAAAACTCTTCATCTCTTCATCTAAAAAACAACAATCTTCTACCAAAAAACCATCTCTCAACCCACCTCTGCTTCAGCATCAAAAACATTCCACAAACTCCAGTTACTTCTAGACCCTCAACCCAACCCCAACCCTCTACGTTAAAAGCATACCCCCAAATATCGCACCTCAAATCCAAGCAACTTCTTTTGCCAAAGCGGCAGCAGCTCCCCCTTCAACACACCCTAGGACAAACCCAACCGTCACAAATGCTATTAATAACCCCAAAAAATTTGAAAACTAAATCAAAAACATCTTAAAGGACTTAGCTAATCAGAAAATATTTTTTAGAACCCTACACTCTCTCAATGCCGAGGAACTCCAAACTAAAATCCATAGGGTCACAGGCCAAACTCAAATTAAAGTAGCAAACAGAAACCACTCGGCAAATTTAAACCAACCTCCAAAGCCCACCGCCCACCTCTTCTGCATTGTAAAAGTAGACTACGCATACTCTAAAAAAGAACTCACACAAATCCTCACAGATCAGGATATCCTTCTCGCCAAGTTGTGGAGAGTAAAATCTCTAATAACGGGCACTTCAATGAAAACTACTTCATCAACTAAATTCAATCATGTCCTGAACTATGGAATCCAAATCGATGGATTAATCCATCACACCGAACTTCCTCATGACGCAAACCCCATTATTCCAACTCCAAAATACTGTAGCAAATGCTGCACTAACGGCCACAGCACCTAAGAGTGTAGGCAACATTCTTTTACCTGCCCAAATTGTAATTAAAACCACAGATCAAGTGCATGTCCCAACCAAACTACCCCAAAATGCCCAAATTGCAGTGGCGAACACCCTGAATATTTTAATCGCTGTCCTAAAAGACACGAACAGCCTTCCAACACGAACCAAGTCAAACTCCTATCGATCGAAAGATCAACTCCTCCATTCGATCTGTCTACGGACCTTAAAAATATCATCAAACTCAGTACCATCGTATTGTTAAACATCCTACCGGAGAGGCGAGACCTGATAACTAACATTACTAACTCCATAATAGATCTCCATACAATTATCTAGTCTAGCCAAAATAATATGATCGATATGACCTTTCACCCTAACTTTTAAATAAACCCGTTTTATGAATTTCACAATCGGAGCGGTAAATTGCCAGAGAATCTTTAAAAAGAGACCCCTGATCAAACATATCCTGTAAAAACACAACATTCAAATCCTCGCAATCACAGACACTCTTTATGGCAACACTCCGACTTTTGCAGGATATACTACCATCCATCGAAAAAGATGTTAGGTTTCCCACGGGAACGGTATCCTCATCAAACATGGACTACCACACTCACTACACTACCAGTGAAAAGTGTATTGCAGTGATCTGGGAGTACAGGAATTTGAGACACCTGAAACGCTGATAAAGACTTCAGAAAGGAAGTCTAAAGCTAAACCTTTGGACCTAGTTTAGTTAAGTATAGATGTAAAAGTAGAGTATAGTGCTCAAAATGGTGTGAGTTGTGCAATAAATTATTTCATATGAAATAAGAAAGTACTACAGGGTAAACTTTAAAATATTATCATTTTTAATCGTAAGTTAAAAAAATTGCTTATTGGTCTAAAAGAATGTCAGATTGATACTGATTGATCGATGAAAAATACTGAGTTATAAAATAACTTTAAAATGAGTATTACTTGCCATATAATCTATATAATGCTATTTAAAGTATGATATTGTAAGATGTTATCTTACAAAATGGTATTAGATCAGTATTTGCATTGATTACGTCACTAAAACATCATAAAAACTATGAAGATTTGACTTAGTTCAAAAAATATTATTATATAGGATTTATGGCTTAGAAAATAGTTGTTGAATAGGTACTTACCTAAGGAAGCATTTTTGGAGTTTGTCGGATCTACTTCTCGTTCTGTTTGGGGAATGTGTGTCAACAAAGCGTTGAAGAAATTGTACAACTGAAAAAAAAGGATGGATTAAATATTAAATTAAATATAAAATTTAACAATAACATTGTTAATATTGTCTTTTGATGGCATACCTTTTGGATATCTCAGTCAAGGTCCTGGCATGAATGGTCAAGGCCATGAATGTTTTAAGAAAATTTATACAGAAATGTGCAGAGATCGAAAAAAACCTTATTTAAATAAAACTTATATCTGTATATTCCTATTTCTAACAAATAATATTGAAATAAGGATAGAAACTCATGGTCTTCTACATGCAGCACGCAACTTTGTACGAGTTTTTTGCACAACTGTTTGGATGTTATTAAAGTCTATTACAAGAATCTTGTTCTGAAGCTATTTTCTTGTGGCATTTTAAATTAATTACCATTTAAATGGGAATAAGCCACAATTAAAGGTTAAAATACGTTTATTGACGTTTCAATTTCCACTTCGGAAATCGTTCTCAAAATACAAACATTAGTAAATTAAACCAATTTTGTTTTTTGTTACTTAGTGAAAAATTCTTCTAATAATTTAATTTTATCTGACTCATCTATATTGACAATTCAGACATACATTATTCATTTTAAAGTACACGACTTTAAAATGATATTGTCAATATTGTTGAGTTGCGTTCCTGGGACGACTTTACTTATAAGATAGTTCATTCGATTACATGAAATCAACTTTAACTTGAGAATATCCGTCAGAAAAGATCATAACTTGTAATTCGTCTTTAAAAAGACAAATACATGCCATAATGACAGTAAAATTCTCCTGTTAGTGATTCCATAGTTAATTATGAGGGAAAAACCAGGAAAAAACCTCATAATACTATCCCGACATGGTAAGTATTTGATCGTGCATTTAGTTTACCTTCAATAAACACCAAATTCCGATTTTATATGTTTGTTATTTAAAAAACATAAATGATGTATTCTCTATATGTTACTGACTTACCAATACTAGTATTTTTCCTTTTTTTTAATCTCTAAGAACTATACTGGATACGAAACTCAGGTGTATAGAAAACCAACACACACCAACAGATATTTAAATTTCAAATTAAATCACAATATTAATATTAAAAAGGGAATTATTAAATCCTTATAGGATAGAGCCAAAATTACTTGTTCTAACGAAAATTCGTTCTTGGAGGAAAAACATTTGTTAACATCTGTTTTATTAAAAAATGATTATCCTTTATAGCTTATAAATAAGGAATTTTCAACAATCGATCGAATAGAACAAAACAACTTAGAACGAGATCCTACAGCATACACAAGGAATAATACGAGGAAAATAACAATACCATACATAAAAGGATTATCGGAAAAGCTTAAAAGGATAGGAAATAAATTCAACATTTCAACAACATTCAAAACAACAAACACGTTGAGATCTATTTTGTCCAAAACCAAACCTAACAATGAACAAGAAAGGACAAGGAATTGCATTTATAAAATACCTTGTCAATGCGATCAGTTTTATGTAGGTGAAACATCAAGGCCATTAAATGTTAGAATCAGTGAACATTAATCCTATATTACAAATAGAGAATTTGATAGATCTCAAATATGTAAACACGCATGGGATAATGAACATAGGGTTCAATAGAATGATTCAAATATAGTCCTAAAAGAAACGGATGGTAAAAAGAAAAAAATCAAAGAAGCGGCTCTAATTATGCTAAATGACACCAATTGTGTCGCGAATTCCTCGGCAGAATGTAGTAGGATCTGGTTACCCATATTGAAAGAGGAAGTTATTAAACGGAAATTACCAGTATTGGCAAGTCAGTAACATATAGAGAATACATCATTTATGTTTTTTAAATAACAAACATATAAAATCGGAATTTGGTGTTTATTGAAGGTAAACTAAATGCACGATCAAATACTTACCATGTCGGGATAGTATTATGAGTTTTTTTCTTGTTTTTTCCCTCATAATTTACTATGGAATCACTAACAGGAGAATTTTACTGTCATCATGGCATGTATTTGTCTTTTTAAAGACGAATTACATGTTATGATCTTTTCTGACGGATATTCTCAAGTTAAAGTTGATTTCATGTAATCGAATGAACTATCTTATAAGTAAAGTCGTCCCAGGAACGCAACTCAACAATATTGGCAATATCATTTTAAAGTCGTCTACTTTAAAATGTATAATGTATGTCTGAATTGTCAATATAGATGAGTCAGATAAAATTAAATTATTAGAAGAATTTTTCACTAAGTAACAAAAAACAAAATTTGTTTAATTTACTAATGTTTGTATTTTGAGAACGATTTCCGAAGTGGAAATTGAAACGTCAATAAACGTATTTTAACCTTTAATTGTGGCTTATTCCCATTTAAATAGTAATTAATTTCAAGAATCTGTTAAAAACATGAATATGATATACAGGCAATGAAATAAGACAGATATATTTAGTAAGCCCTATGGTATTTAAAATAATTAAGGATGAAGTCATAAAAAGCGTCAATAAAGGAAGAGGATACCGAATGGGGAGCAATGAAATTAAAATTCTCTGTTCTGCGGATTTTTAAAAATAGAAAGTATTTTTTTTTAACCAGTTATAACTCCCCAAGGAGTGTTACGATAATTTTATGGAGCATTGTATGTTTGCATGATATTTGTATGATGCTTTTTAAGAATGATAATTTACCATTAAAAATATCGACTCAACTGCAGCTCATAATGCTGTTGAAAACTTGGAAAACTGCGCATAAAGAACTATTAAACACAAACTACAGCAGTCAATTAGAGTAGTACAATAAAAATTCGCTATTTTTACCAGTTTTAATGAAATGGCAACATATAATGACTGCTATAAAATGGCATATCAAAATATGATGACATTTGACCTTTTTTATTGACTGTATGCAACAAAATTTAAAATTTGTTTGAAACACGCTATACAAAGTTTTATTATAGTTTTATTATTTTGTAATACATAAAAGAATAATGCTATTGGTAGAATATTATTTATGGCATCTTTTATTGTATGCTATTTGCTTTTTAATGTTTCAAGTCTTTTGTGAAGTTGGACAATAACGCGATACCATAATTTATAAAGTAATTTTAGAAAAGTATACAAGCAAACAATCAAACAAGTTTATTCGATTGTGAATAAAGAAAATAGATCTTTCAGGTATGATGACCAAATTTTAATGACATCTCGTGCAAATGTGTCTTTATTATACTCATATTTAAAGAAAAAGTTGCTTTAATGTATTTTTTAATGTTTTACAGCACGTTAAAGTGATAGAAATGTTATTCATTTAGTAAATCATAAGCGTGCACAGTGCAAAGTATAGTTAAGGAATTTATTTATTACATAATAGTACAAGATTCCACTGCAGGATTACTACGTTCATAACATAGTTAATCAGACTCACATTTTTACATACATTTAAAATTAGGAGAATACATTGATAATACGTTGTCAGTCAAAAACAGGCCGCAAAAATTTTTATTTCAGAAAAAAGAAGGAAAAAGACAGTTAAGATTTGATTTCACGTACAGTGCATCTGTGTATCCGTTTAAACGTATTTCGCCCTAAAAGGGCTCTTCAGAAAGGTTATTCACAGTCGCTCTGAACGTGAAAATAAATCTTTTCTGTCTTAGGAAGCAGCTCTAACATGGCTTCGTATGGAAGCAAATAGCGACATCTGATATTAAAATCCGTAAACTAATTTTCGAAACCAAATTCAGATTTTTGCTTTAATCTGTACCTTCTAAGAATTGCAAGGCAAAACAGACGTTGATAAAGATGTTAATATGTCGGTATAAAGCACACAAAACAAATAAGGCTACATGGGTAACAAATGAGGTAAGACACGCCAGTGAAAAACTAAAAAATCTACACTGGATAGCAAAAAATATAGGGAGTCTCGAGTCTCAAGATACCTATAAACAGGCAAAAAAAGAATATAATTCTCTATTAATAAATACTAAAAAAAACTTTCATAGTGACTTAATTAATCAATCTTACAATATACCAAAAACAATTTGGAATTAATTAACTGTGAAACTGGTAGGCAAAAGAACAGGTCTGATATTATTCTACATTATGATAATAAAATTATTACCAAGTCTTGTGATATTGCTAATTCGTTTGCCTCATATTTTGCTACAATTACAGAATACAATCTTCAAACTCATTTTGGCACATCGTTACCTTCTTCTTGTACTACCTCAAAAATGTGTAACAAAACATTTTTCTTTTTACCCGTAACTCCAATTGAAATAAAAAATACAATCGATCAACTAAAAAATAAGCCTAGTACTGGTATTGATAACATATCTGTAAAAATAATAAAACTGATAAATGATCATATATCGATTCCTTTAACCCATTTAGTTAATCTCTCAATAACAACCAGCCAATTTCCATCCATATTTAAAATGGCAAAAGTTATTCCAATCTTCAAAAAGAATGACCCTCATGATATTTCAAATTATAGACCAGTATCTGTCCTTAGCATAATTTCAAAAGTAATAGAGAAGGTTGTATACAACAGAATGTTAAATTTTATAGAAGAATACAATTTATTAACTCCAACCCAACACGGCTTTAGATCAAAAAAGTCAACACTCACGGCTGCATGCAGCTTGTTTGAGCGTATTTATGATGAATTAGATAGTAGAAACCACGTGGCAGGACTATTTTTTGATCTATCACGTGCTTTTGACTGCTTAGACATAACATTTATTCGCAATAAATTATATAACGTTGGTTTTAGAAGGATATTTCTAGAATGGATAATAAATTTCTTAAGTGACAGGAAGAGTGTTGTTAAGATGAAAGAATCAAGCTCAGAACCATACACGACAAATAAAGGAGTACCACAGGGATCCGTGCTGGGACCATTATTATTCCTAATTTTTATTAATGACCTACCAGATCACATAAGGGCACTTATAATATCAATGTTTGCTGATGATACCTCGTTAATAGTCTCTGCACGTACACTAGAGGAATTAAAAATGACAATGAAGACTGTTGTTGACTGCTTTATACGCTGGTGTAATACCAACAGACTAATATTAAACATTGACAAGACGCAAATTATTTATTTTCATTCATACAACTCATCTAAATATGACTATATCTTAACCATCCACGATAGAAACAATATGTTATCTTCCACTCACTCTACAAAGTTTTTGGGTGTATTCATTGATTGTAATCTCAAATGGTCAGAGCAAGTGAATTCAGTGAACATGAAATTGAATAAAGCTTTTTATGCTATATCTAGAATTGAAAACACACTACCCATCTGGGCATTAATGAACGTTTATTATAGCCTTGCTTACAGCCACATGTGCTACAATGTAATTTTGTGGGGGAACTCAGTAGATAGTAACAAAGTGTTCATTAACCAAAAAAAAATTATCCGTAAAATTTTTAATTTGGATTATCAACAGTCTTGTAAACCAGTTTTTATTAAACATCAAATTTTAACTTTCTACTGCATATATATCTATAAATGTTTACTTTATGTCAAAGAGGAAATCAATTCATTTCCAGTAAATTCAGACAATCACTACTACAATACAAGAAGTGCTGAATCTTTACGAGTTCCTAAACACAGAACATCCAAATTTCAAAATTGCTTCAGATATATGGGACTGACCTTATACAATCATTTGCCAAAAACTGTGAAAGAAATACCACTGATCTCTAAATTTAAAAAAAATGTTAAAGATTTACTCTTAAGAAAAGCATATTATTCTATAAATGAATATCTTGAGGACAAACTGCAATAGCTTCATATTTTACTTGTAAAAATGTTATTTTATATATTTTATGTTTTGTCAATTTTTTTACACTGTGAATATTGTATTATACACATTAATGTTTTTTATACCAAATTCTGTAGTGACGTATCCTATACATTTATTTTGAATGTCTTAAAGGATCAATAAAGATGACTATGACTATGACTATGACTAATAGATACATGGGGAATCTAAAAATTGCATTTCACAACATATCTCCTCAACTAAGCAAAAATCCTTAGCGAATTGGGTTTCTAGTACTCGTACAGAGTATATCGGAATAAAAGGAAAAAGACAGTTAAGATTTGATTTCACGTACAGTGCGTCTGTGTATCCGCTTATACGTATTTCGCCCTAAAAGGGCTCTTCAGAACGGCTATTCACAGTCGCTCTGAACGCGAAAATAAATCTTTTCTGTCTTATTTTTGTTCTCTCTGTGTCGGGTCGTGCTTCTGCAGTCCATGTTATTATTGCTCTGATGATTGTTATGTAAATTCTGCTTTCATTTTTTCTCTGATATTTTTATTACTTCATATTTTAGCCTTAAGAAAAGTCGCTATAAGTAAAATTTGTTTTAATGCTGTTAATTTATTTAAAAAAAATACAGATTTTAAAACCGACAAAGAAAAATTAAGATTTTAGTTTTTTAAACAAAAAAAATTATTTCCATCCATAAATATCATTCTTATGGATGGCTACAACAGTCCTCTGTCACTATTTTGCATAAAATTGTTCATAATTTAAAAATAAAGAGAAAATATGTGTGCTTTTTAAAGATATATTCATTAAGGTATCTGGCGGCTATGTTTGCTCGCTTGATCTTCCTTTCTGTTTCCAGCTTTCCGTAGCTAGATAATGTGCCGCCTAGACATTTATACTCAATTACTTGTTCTATTATCTGACCCCCCAGCTCCAATTTACATCTTAGTAGGTTTGCTGTTATAACAATGCACTTGTTTTTTGTTAAGAGAAATTGTCATGTTAAATTTTCCAGCTGTTATATTGTAACAATTATAACTTGCTTATACGGAGCTGAAAGGGGGAACTGAACAATCACTGGGCTTGGAGACAGGGTAAGCAAATACATTGAAACGTTTCTGAACGGCTACTCGTATTTTGGATGGAAAGTTGAGTCGTGGATAAGGATTCCTTTATTTGGGGAGGACTGGGAGGACTAACTACAAAAAGAAAGAAAAAAAAACTATTTACAGAGATGTCCTGGGCAATACTAAACAAGAAGATTCTCAAACAATTTAAAATTGGGACACTGTTTAACAAAATCCTCTTGCTGCTTAGAAAGAAAGGTTTTTCTTTCCTAAAAAATTTCAAGGGTGAATATCTTTTTAGAAGAAATAATTTTAAACTCCTAGTTTATAGAAAAAATTACATTTTTATTTTTATTGTACATAAACAGTTATTACAAAAATATCTAAATTTATCAACAAATATTTCATTGAGTTAAAATTTCTAACAAAACAGAATTAAAACTATGGTTATGTACCAAATGACAGAGAAGATGTACTAACTGTGATATGTCAAATGAAACAACTCAACTTTTCTGAATTATTTTAATTAAAAAAAAAAAAACTAAAATATGACAATTAGTTGATACAAAAAACTTATATTTATTTATAAACCTTTTAAATTGACATGAGCGCAAATCTTATTGTATTAACGATGAATATTTATTTAGAAAAATTAAACAAAACTACTCGCTTTACTGGCTAATTATTGGACCTAAGAGACAGAAAATGGATGCTGGACAAATCTTGGAAGAAATCAAATGAAAGGGCTACCCTAAAGGACTGAAAAACATTATTAAATATTTAAATGTGAATAGACCATTGTTTCTCGGTATTTGCCCAAAGGCAAAAGCCACCAGGTAGTTTTTGTATTTAGAAAGTATAAGATAAAATCGTTATCATTTTCAAAGAAATTTGTTTAGAAGCGATGCTTGGGTTTTTCTGATGTAAAATGAGAGGCGGGATATAGTAATTTTCTGATTGGTGAGCGAGTTTGGAATGGGGATGAAAGAGAGTGAATGTTTGAAAGTTTGGATTAAAAAAGAATTACTATGTGATGGTCATCCGAGAGAAGAAGTGAAGTTTTTGTGTGGTCAAAGTTGAGAAGTCGAGTACCTCCTGGATTTCATAAATTCCAAGTAAGTCACAAGAACTATAACTATTAAAAATATTTGCTACACCAAGTAAAAAAATTACTTGAGTCTCAGGAGATTGTTAGTATATGAAAGAGAGGAGAGAATTTTGGAGTTTGTTCAACGAGTATTGGTAAAAGATGCCTGTTCGTGTTTTGGAGAAAGAGTTGCTGGTATGCTGAGAGTTTGATACTTAGAACGGAGAAGGCTTTGATTGGTAGCCTAACATAATCAACAAGAAGAAGCTGTTTTGGTCAAAAGGAGATATCGTCGTGTGTGAATTAAAGGTCAGTCAATTATTTTTTGTAACAGAATTTTTGTATGTTTGAAATAAAAGACTCTATACCATCAGAAGATCAAAAATCCGCTATTTTAAAATACCATAAATTTTATAAAAGTTTTTTTTTGTCAAAGGATAATTATTAATATTGCTTAATAATAATTTAAAAAGTTTCTTTTTAGAATATTCAGAATTTTGTATTTTTTGAGTACAAAAACATATTAACAAAGATTCCAATTTTTCAAAATTTTCATAGGAAATATAATTATTTTACGAATATCCAAATTTCTTGTTTATGTTGTTTTATCAATGTTACAAACCGATAAATATTTGGTAGATTAAAATTATTTTATGTGGTACAATTTTCATTGGGACAGTTAAGCCCATGGAATTTATTTGATAAATCTTAATATTATTTCTTTTGATAATAAAAGATATTTGTATTTGTTTATTTATGTTATTTCTATTTATTTTCTTTTCCTATTTTATCCCGATAATGAACAACGAAGAGATACTGGAAGCCACGAGAAAAGATAAGTATAACCTAAGCTGATTTATTTTTTTTTATAAAAAGGCACCCTGAGATTATTTTTTTTATGTATAATTTTGCGACACTTAGATAATTAATTAAATAATTAATTAAAGAAATTAAATAAATAAAAAGGTTAATATAATAAAGTAAGAATATATATATATTATAATGTCATACCAGAATCTCATGGTTTTACAGCCACTGTTATTCGTTTCTATTCTATTCATTTTGTGAACGAAAGTTTTCCAGGTAAATCGTTTTTAATTTGACTAATAAACTTTTCCGATGATTGCTAATATGTTTGCCTTATCTTTTTTTACTTGGTAGCAGCGTCCCTCTATATATCGTTGTTTTCTTCTGTCCAATTTTACAACTTACGACATGCCTATTTTCCTTCAATTATTGCATTTTTATTTGTTGATTATATTGTCATAATCTTTTTCTGTTTTTAAGTCAACTAAGTAACTACCTACCACTCCTTAGTCAACTAGCTTATCAGTTAACTACCACAACTCAAAGCAGCAGCGTATAATCCCTGCAAACAACGCAACGTTTGGCGGTTGAACATCGTAGAGAAATAAACGAAAGCACACTCCCACTCATACACACATCTAGAACAACTTCTAAATGGCCTGAATGGCAATGTGCATAAAAAAGTTAACTTAAAACTAATCTAATATAGAGAGTGGTCTTAGTGAAAGGTAAGACATTCCTTTCATGTATTTTTTGCTTTGAGCGAAACATATAACATAAAAATACTGTTGATGTCAATGTAGACTAGAGGCGACGTTGATTGATGCTTTCATGTAGCTTCAGGAAATTACTTCGACTTTACGTTCCTACTTTCTATACGGCAGTAAATTGGATTGAATTTACAAAAAAACTGAATTTTATAAAATCAAAACGTGTAATCGGTAATTCCCTAAACGGTAATTTTAGAAGGGAAAAGTCGTTAACAAATAAAAGGAATGTGATTTTTATAGTGTTAAAAAGTTTGATGTTGTATTGCAGGGTTGTCTATTAAATGTAAAAAAAATGCAGCGATTTTACAGGAAAAGATCACGAAAAAAAAATGAAAAAGGATTAGCTGTCGAAGTTAAATGTGTCGATAGCAATTAAAGTAAATTGTATACTCACGCTTAATCAAGCCATTAAGAGCGATGCTGGGAATATTTATATTCCACTATGCATCAACAATTTACCCATATAAATTACCATCTTTCTTGTACTCATTGCGTCGAGTAAGGCCGATAAATATACGAAAATGGTTGCGTTTCGATTTAATTTGAGCTTCTTACCACTCCCTGACACGTGTTTCTGGGTCTTCCCGTCATCAGAGAGAGCTTGTAAGAAAACTCAAACTAAACCAAAACGCACCGACTACTCTGGCAATTATAGAAAAAATAATTACCAGAGTATGCTACTAGAGACATCTAGTGATGAAAGATGAAGTTAAATGTGTCGATAGCAATTAAAGTAAATTGTATACTCACGCTTAATCAAGCCATTAAGTATTTTCGTATAGTCGTATAGTTTTCGTTAAGTTTTCGTATATTTATCGTCCTTACTCGACGCAATGAGTACAAGAAAGATGGTAATTTATATGGGTAAATTGTTGATGCAAGTGGAATATAAATATTCCCAGCATCGCTCTTAATGGCTTGATTAAGCGTGAGTATACAATTTACTTTAATTGCTATCGACACATTTAACTTCATCTTTCATCACTAGATGTCTCTAGTAGCATACTCTGGTAATTATTTTTTCTATAATTGCCAGAGTAGTCGGTGCGTTTTGGTTTAGTTTGAGTTTTCTTACAAGCTCTCTCTGATGACGGGAAGACCCAGAAACACGTGTCAGGGAGTGGTAAGAAGCTCAAATTAAATCGAAACGCAACCATTTTCGTATATTAGCTGTCGAGTCAGACTTTGTTAAGAGGAGTTTTTAATTAGCTATACAACACAACACTGTTTTGTTTTATACATTTCAGAAAAAAAAATTCTAACAGTGTTTTTGTCAAAAATTCATATTCCTAAGATGAACTTCCTAGTAACAGAAAAGAATTCGAGGCAACTACAAACCAATGCAGAAATCTGAATGATGACCTATAAGCAATAACATGGAAAGATGTTTTAAATCGATGGCCTGAAGGACGAGACATGAGGTAAGCCGAACGGACGAGAGGGAATAGCAACACCAACGATTTGCACTTAATATCGACAGAAAATAACCTGTTTTGTAGATCATTAAAACCATTTAATTAGGGAAAAATAATATCTCTCTAATGCATCGCTTATTGTTCATTGTCAATAATGATTCTATACTTCCATCGATATGATTTTTAACTTTGATTTACTTTTAATTTCATCGTCTCTTATATGGTCCAATTAAAAAACCCTTTGTGAAAAATCCATTTGTAGCGCTTCCACATTATTTTTCGGTTAAAGATGGAAATAAAATGATGAGATTGATCAACTTTGGATAGTAAAATTATTGTGAAAATCCCCGTAATTTGAATTTATTGTAGAAATTATTATTCTGTTTTAACTATTTTCGGTTGTAATATAGTTTACTAATGGATTTCTTGAAAAAAAATTGTTGTCGTTGTTGTTTCGACAAGCGTTTGAGATAAAAATTAGCCTAATTCCTAAAAACCGTTATCAGCACAATTTTTGTTTAAATGGTTTTAACGTCAATTGTAAATTGTTTGTGTATTGTTATCACTGTCAGTGTATTGCAATGAGCATACATTCTGTTGTGGCGGCATTAGAAGATGGCTACGGTCAGCCAGCACGGCAAACTGCGAGAAACGTTGATGTAAGTCTCTCGAGTGTGCAACGAGTATGGCAACGGTACGAAGAGACCGGTCTGCTTACTCGAAGACCTGGTTCAGGTCGAGGCAGGATTACAACAGCTAGAGATGACCGCTTTGTCGTTTCTAGTGCTTTGAGAATCCGAACGGTCACGGCAGTTTCTCTTCGAAATCATCTGCAAGAAGTGAGAAATGTAAACATAAGTGAATGGACAGTTGGGAGACGACTTCATGCTGCTGGTTTATCTTCTCGAACTAGAGTAACTGGACCGCCGCTTTCCCGTGAACACCGAATTGCCAGATTGAATTTTGCAGGAGAATACTTGGCTTGGACAATGCAGGATTGGAGTCGTGTATTGTTTTCCGATGAATCGAGATTCTGTCTTACGGGCTCAGACAAACGTGTAAGAGTGTGGCGACGTCCAGGCAAGAGATATACTCAAGCATGTGTTGCCGAGCGTCTTCCATTTGGTGGAGGGTCAGTTATGACATGGGAAGGCATATCGTTTGATGCTTGCACGGAGTTAGTCTTTATCGAGAATGGGACATTGACAGCGCATAGGTACGTGACACAGATTCTGGAAGATCATGTTTTACCGTTTATGGTTATTCTTGGAGACGACGCAACATTTATGCATGATAATTCACGGCCCCACACTGCTAGGATAGTTACTGAGTATCTTGACGAGGTTCAAATCACACGATTTGTTTGGCCTGCTCGCAGTCCAGATATCAATCCCATAGAACATGTTTGGGATGAGATGAAGAGACGTTTACGTAGTCATGTGCCGGCCCCCAGAAATTCGAGAGAGCTTCGCGTCATATTGGTGCAAGAATGGAATAATCTTCCGCAGAATGTGATCCAAAATCTGTTCCAAAGCATGCCTCGTCGTTTGCAAGCTCGCCGCCAGAGGAGGGAATACTCGCTACTGAAGTTCTTAAAATTTCTTTTTTTCAACAAAAAGCACATCAAATTAAAATTGCCCCTTTTCAATATTTAGTATATCAAAGGAAAATTCTTCATTTCCATTATTTTTAATAAACTTTAAACGACAAAAACGTTGTTTTCTTTAAGCAATCCGTTAGTAAACTATGTTACAACCGATAATAGTTAAAACAGAATAATAATTTCTAAAATAAATTCAAATTACGGGGTGACCCTAACTTTATGCTCGGTAGTGTATATATATACAAAGTTTGCACTTTTCATATAGGTCATGACCTACATAAATATCTGTTTAACATAATCAGACAAAGTAGCGACCGAACTCTTCGAATCTGTCCGTAAATCAACGTGACTGCTAGGTTATGTTGTAAATCACGCTACATCCATTACTATAAACGAAAATACGGATTTTAAACATGATCGATTACTAGATTCCTGTCATGTTACGCATGGTTTCATACCTATTTCCCGTTTAATGTATTGTTAAATGGCAGTCGTGCTAGAAACAATGTTTTTGTATCAAACAAGTAATTTACAATGTTCGACTAAAAAGCAGTTCGGCAATTAGTTCGTCAAGGCTATCGGCAATTAATCTGTTATTGACAAGTAACTTTGAACGATGTACGATGGTTAAGGAAATTAGATAGAATATATATATATATATATATATATATATATATATATATATATATATATATATATGTATATATATATACATATATATATATATATATATATATATATATATATATATATATATATATATATATATATATATATATATATACATATCATGTCAGAATAATTACAAATTTATAATGGAGTCATAACGTCAAAATAACAATCGCGATAGAGAGATATTCTTAAAGCAATAATATAGGAGTGTATATTGTCACCTTTGCTATTTAAGAAGGCATGATTATAAATGAAGAAATTATTAACAACCTTAGTTATACGGATGACACGGTTATATTAACTTTAATTTTACAGACCTTGGCAAATATATTAAAACGACTGAACGAAAACTGTGATCACAAATATGGCATCAGAATTAACTTAAGGAAGACAAAATTCATGATTATCACAAATCATCTACGATACAAAGAAATAATACTTAACACAAATATTAACATAGAGCAGTTCAAAACGCAGATTGTTAATTTAAGAACTTATTTTTAAAAGTGTGCCCAATGTTTCTACATCGTGCAATTTGCTCAGTGACGACACGTCCTTGCTTAAACTGAGACAACCAGAAATGCGCGTAAATCACCTTTCCATCCATCCAATATCTTTCTGATATTGGATATACTGCCAGGCATTTGTAGCAGCTGAGTATAAGGAGCAGCATACCTTAGTAGGAAGAATACTTTATCAAGATAGCTAATAAACTGGATCTTCTTGAAGCCAAACATCTCCCATATTATCAATATGTTCCTGAGAATATGCTTAAGGATAATAAGTTATACCGGGACCGCCCTGTGCTCACAGGTCAACTAATATTACATAATAGACCAGATTTTATATTAGTTAATAAATTCACTAGATAAACAACATTAATTGAGGTGGAGATACCTAATACCAATACTCTGTATGGTAAATACAACGAAAAGTAAAGGTCGCCAAATACAGACATCTGTCTCTACTATAGAAAGTATCTATTATTATCTTTATTATTGATATTATCCCGAAAAACTTTCCTACAAAACATAAAACAACTAAATCTGAGTGAACATCTTTATTAGACCACGCAGAAAGCTGTTTTTGGGAGATACTCCAGCATTCCGGATATAAGACTCGTACTAAGACTCGATAGTACAGTAAGATCCCTCTAGAACTCAATTCTTTTAAAACCTTTTGATACTTCTGATACCGTAGGTACCTAGGATTGCCAAGCCGAATGGGAGGCAATTGTGGAGGTAACACAGTAGACCAAGTCACTTATATATATATATATATATATATATATATATATATATATATATATATATATATATATATATATATATATATATATATATATATATATATCGGTTTCAAAACGTCTTGCGTCGTTGTCCGATGCCTAATTTCCACGAATTTCTATCATTCCATTGTTCTTCGGTCAAGTCTCGGGAGCTCATTGCCTTTGTTATTCCCTCCTTCCATGTTCTTTTTGGTCTTCCTCGTTTCTTACGATTTGGTGGTATCCATTTCATGGCGATTTTTGGTAGTCTTGTTTCTGGCATTCTTTGAACATGGCCATACCATATAAGTTGTTTCCTTTCTATGTCTGTTGCCAGTGATCCATCTACCCCCATCCGATTTCTTATTTCATCGTTTCTAATTCTGTCTGCTCTAGATATTCGAAGTGATCGTCTAAATACATCCATTTCTGTTGCTTCGAGTTTTCTTTTATTGCTTTCTGTTAGTCTCCATGTCTCTGTACTATAGGTTAAGCTGGTTTTTATGAGAGATTCATATATATTGTATTTTCGTCTTTTACCAATTTCTGAGCTCCAAAGAACTCCGTTAAGGCATCCAATTGTTCTACGGGCCTGGGTTATTCGTTTTCTAATTTCCCTATTGTCTGTGCCTGTGGTGTCGAAATCAATTCCTAGGTAGGTATATTCAGTGCAGAATGCAATTTCGGTTGTGTCCATCTGAATGTTGGATAGTTCTGCGCCTATTGGGAGATATTTTGTTTTTTGTGTAGAGTTCTAAACCCCACTTCTTGTATTCTTCCTGTAGTTTTCTGGCCATATATGTCAGGTCTTCTTTATCGTTGGCTATAAGGACTTGATCGTCTGCAAACTGTAGGGTATATAGGCAAGTTTCTCCCAGGTCAATGCCCATTCCTCTGCACTTTCTTTTCCACTGATACAGTGCTTTCGCCGCGTAGATTTTAAACAATGTGGGGGATATTCAACACCCCTGCCGGAGTCCCTTGTTTACAGGAAATTTTTTTGAAAGTCTATTTCCAATTTTTATTCCCGACGTTGATCCTTCATACAGCTGTTTAAGGGCGTTAATTACTGTGTGGTTAATGTTTGTTTCCTGCAAAACTTTCCATAGCTTTTTAGCGGGTACAGTATCATAGGCCTTCTGAAGGTCTATAAACATAAGGTGGGTTTCTTGATTGGTACTTGATCTTTTTTCTATTATTTGTTTCAAAACAAACACATTATCGGTGCAGCTCCTTCCCGCTCTAAAGCCAGATTGTTCCTCTTCTTCTTGTTCCTTATATTCTTGTTCGATAATGTCTCGAAGTATCCTTCCATATAGGCGACTTAAGGTACTGGTTACTGATATACCTCGATAGTTTGAGCAGTCCAGTTTACTTCCCTTCTTATGTATAGATGATATGAAGGATACTTTCCACTCATGCGGGACTGGTGCACCGTTTAGATATTGGTTTATACACCAGGTTAATCGTTCAAACAGTTTGTTAGTACCGCATTTGATTAGTTCTGCTGGAATTCCCTCCGGACCTGCAGCTCGACCATTTTTTAGTAGTTGTATCGTTTTTATGACAGTCCTCTCATCGATGTTTATCGTTTCTCCCTGTATGTGTATTTCAGTTGGAGACATTTCTCTATATTCCTCTCTGTTTTCTGTTAATAGATTTTCGTAATGTCGGATCCAGTTCTCTGTTGTTATTAATTGTATGTTTGTTTCTCTTTTTTCATTTGATTTAACTTTTGTCAGGAATTTCCACGTCTCTGAGCATTTTCTACCTCCCATATATGTGTCTATCTCTTTGCATTTTTTGTCCCACATTTCTCGTTTAGCTGTGTTTACTAGTTGTCGTGTTCTTTTTTTAATATCTTTGTATTCTTCTCTATCCAACTCCTGTTTTGTATTTAGCCATTTGTGGTATGCTTTTTTCTTCTGAAGTACTAGTTCTTCAATTTCTTGATTCCACCAAAGTTTTTTACTAGCGGAATTAGTTTTTAGTCCAATGGCCTCCTCTGCTGCTTCTTTGATGCTACTCGATATGTTTTCGTAAATTTGTTCTACTGACTGGTCTTCTATATTATGTAGCAACTTTTCGTCTAATCTGTGCTGGTATAGGTTTCTTGTGCTTTCGTTGATAAGGCTGTTTAAGTTATATCGTTTGTTCGTTATCACTTCTGTTTGTTGAGGTTCCTCATTAACGTTATTGTCCTTGTTAGATTTAAAAGGAAATACCATTTTTGTTCTAACTATATAGTGGTCGGAACCACACGTCGGTCCTCTAAGTACTCTTACATCATTCACTTTTAAGGTAGTGCTTTGTTTGACTATTACATAGTCAATGATCGATTTTAGATTCCTTGTATGTTGTACCCATGTGTATTTGTGAATATCCTTGTGTTTATAGAAGCCGTTCATTATTCTCAGAGTATGACTCTGACACACTTGGATCAGCCTTTCTCCATTGTCATTCAGGTTTATTTCACCATAGGGACCGATCACCTCACTGTTTATTCTTTGACCCACCCGGCTATTCAGATCTCCCAGTATTATCAGTTCTCGTGACTTTCCTATGTTGGTGATTATGTCGTTCAATTTTTCGAAAAACTCGTCCTTAGCAGCAATTGATTCGTCATCTGAGATGGCGTAGACTCCAAGAATTGTCACTGGCGTTTGATTTATGTTGATATTAACACGTATGATGTTTTCGTCGATTGTCTCGAAATCAGTTATTTTGTGTTTGAATTTTTTGTGTATCATTACAGAGACTCCTCTCTTTGCTCTTTGGTGTTTTGGGATGCCACTGAATATGTGTGTATAGTTATTTACAGTTTCTGTGCCAGTTCCTTTTTTCTTAGTCTCCGTCAAGACTACTATATCCATGTTGGCGTTTTTCAGTTCATGAATAACTTCTTCCATTTTTACTCTTATTCCCTGGACATTCCATGTACCAATATTCAATATCCGTTTCCGTAGCTTGTGTCTTTTTCCATATAATCCGTCCGAAATTCCGAGGCAAGCATTAGGCTTTTTAGTAATTTCCAGTTTTTACAAGTGACAGGGAACTGGCCTGACGCCTAAACCCCCAACCTGGAGGACCAGGTAATTTTTCCTCAAGGTTTCCTTCCTCTAGATCGACTGTCTTTCGGGACTTTAGAGATCGATCTTCCCTTCTTGTGTTTTATTCCTGCCACTTCCGCCGACTTCGCCGTTTCGATTTTGTTCTCATCCACCTTCATCGCCGTTGTGGTCTTAGAATAGAGTATTGATTGTATACAATCCCTAAAATCAAGGGATGCCACTTCGCCATCCGCCATCCACGCCGTACCGAAGATCTTCTTCTCCGCCGTGCCTACCGTTGTGGTCTTCACCTGTATCCCTAGGCAGGGGTCCGTGTTATACCCCACAGAACTGGGTCCCAACCTGAACTTAGCCATCTATTCACTCCGGCCTACTGAAGTGATAGATGCCCACCCCCGCGGCTTGGACGCGCCAGGTTGGAGTTACCCACGTGAGCGACAGAGAAGATGACTCTGTGCTCCGTGGGCCGAGTTAATGGGTATGTATGATTCCATACCCAAAAGCCCAAGTCACTTATACCGAACGTAAAGACGTGGCTCGAATGTGGACACTGGCGTTTTAAATTATTTCCTGTTGCAGGTTCTCATGAGCCACCAGTGTTTCCGCTTAAGTATACCTCTTCAGGTTCAAGAAAGCAGCTACAGACAACTGCCCTTACTACTGTTTGATCGACGCTTTGTCACATACACTGTTGAAATGTACAAGATAGAGTATGTATAGATTAGAATCGAAGAAAAGGAATTATGTTCGTTTCTATTCCGTGAGTGATATGATTGCAAGGATGAAGACAAGTGGGCAAGAACCCATGCATTCGTTAGACAGACGCTCCAGTCCAAGAAGACTGCCACTGTTTGTGGCGTTTAAGTCCAGCCGTGAAGCGATATTTAACGGGACCTGGGGCAGATGTAGTACCGAAGATATACTCCGGACTGCACTCGCGGAACACAAAAGTGGTTGAGAGGACGGAGGGTTTTAGTGGGTAGGTTCTCGCCCCGGTAAGATTGCGATTGAGCATGTCACATGTGGTGGGCTCGACAGAATCCCATATACCAGACATAAGACCTGATTTCACACCCATAAAATATGAAAAAAAAAGGTACCTAGGATGGAAGTATTTTTTACTTAAAAGAAATGGGAGCGGTATGGCTTAAATCTGGATAATAAGAAAAATTAGATTGATATAGAAATTATTTAGCTTGTAGCATTTGAAATTTATTGGAATCCCCTCGTGTATGTGTTAATTAAAATCCCCTTATATATGCATTATAATAACGAAGAATTTTTTCAATGTTTCTTAGTTCGTATCCTTCAATTTAAAACCCAAATAATCTTTCGTTCTTTTAAGGTTGCCGCCGTCGATAATAAATCATTTTATTGTTTGTTTATGTCACAGGCGCAAATTTCTTCGATATTTCTTTGTTCAAACCGCCCGATATTGCGTTTTCAAATTAAGAATTTACGTCTTAATTTCCGTTGTGTCTTGTTTATGTGTCTTAAACCCAAAGTGTTTTGTTGATTCCAACATATGCGAACAATTTTTTAAGATAATTTCGCCACTTTCGTTGGAGCCGCGGTGAAGAGCGGTGGTCTTCAGCGTTATGTCCAAATTTTACGTCAAATTTGAAATGTTCCTCGTTGTTCGTCTTTTTTTATGAAAAATATGTAAAATATAGTAGCAGTTTAATGGTTCAGTTACAGTTTTAAGTGAGTTTTGAAATGTTGCCATTGTATCCAGTTGTACCTTTTCCTGTTTTTATATTATAATATATAATATATAATATATAAATTTTAATAAGAATTTGCTTTCATAACAAAAAGGATTTGTAATAATTAATAAATTGTAAAATTTTAGGGTTTGACTTTAGCTGTCAATTTATTTGTTCAGTTTTTTTTTATTTAATGTTAACTCACGACAGCTCGTTTTATTATTTTTGATTTTAGTTTGTTTTATTAAAAAAAAAAGGTTAATCTCTGTGCGGTAAATTTTGTAAGTTTATAATAGTATCTCCAACTCCTGGAATTTGTAAACAGATGAAACATGTAAGTCTTTTTTGTATTTTTGTGTTTTGCGACTATTGTTATATTATTTGTTCACTGTCTATTTTGTAACTGTTTGTGGTGACACAAAAATAAATGTTAAATTTTGTTTCTTAACATTTTGTTTATTCTTTTTTTCACTAACCCTTTTTTTTTGAGTTTCCATTTGGAAAAGATATGTTTTTTATGTTTAATAATTATATCTCAAGTTACAACTAGTTGTTGTAATAGTTATAATTAGGTACCTTGAAATGGCGCTCTTTATAAATTACCAGAGGTGTTTCCTGTTTTTCTGTTTTATTTGTCCTAAGAGATTTGTATAAGTACCCCTTTATTTTATTTTTTTTGTAATTGCCCCAATCCAACCCCCTTGTCTTTTACTTATCCACGACCCCAGCTCTCCTACCAAAACCTGAGTGCCGTTCGCACAAGTAGCGTTTATTTTGCTTACCCTATCTCCATCCCCATAGTTTCTATTCCCCAATCTTCTACCCCCAAAATCTTACCCTATTGTAGGCAAAATATTTCGTTAAAAGCTTAATAAACATTATATTTTAAATAAAGGTCAACTTGGGCTCCCCATTTAAATGCAGCACTGGATAGAAAAAGGTATCTGGGTGTATTATTTATTTGACATAACCAAGGTTTTGATTTTATTAAATATTTTTATTAATATAGGATCAAATTTGGTTATGAAGAAATATATTTTAGTGATAAAATAACATTTATTGGTTAAAAACAAGAATTTAAAGGTGTATTACTTCATGTTAAAACTAGACTTCAAAACATCACCGTCGATTTTCATTTATTATAATTTTCCGACAAGGCAAAGAAACTTATTAAACATAAGCAAACATTGCATAACTCTTTTTGGGAATAATTTTTTAAATTTTAAGTTAAAGTTAAACAGGTTCTACATTTTAAAACTCTTTGCTAGCCCATATTAGAAAATAAAATAACATTGATCTATTCAAAACTGCCTAGTCCAACTTTGGTCTGTAATTTGTTTTATGTAGGAATCGACTTCTTATATGAATGAATTGAATAAATGAAACAATGCTTACCTTAACTTGATCTTGTTCACCAGCGTATTCCAACGTTTGGAATATAGTCCAAGTGTATCTTCGTCTGACTTCCAATCTAGCCATATATCTTCTGTACCATTTCTGGATTAGCAGTGAGGCTTTAATGGCTGAAACAAACGGCATCTATTAGTGTTATCATTTTGTTGGTATTGTTTATATTAATTAATAATACAAGCAACACTTTTGTAGACACGGTTCTTTTATAGAGGAAAATATTACAGAAAGTCTATAGATGTTAAATTTGGTATTGATTTTTGAATCTGTACAATTTAGAATAAATCCAAATTTCCTCCAATGTAGATTAGATCACAATAACCTCAAGGTGTTTCCTCATTTAACTATTAGATCCATTAATCCTACAAAGTATATAACCACATCATGAATTTATAAAAAGAAAAAGAGTTGTTCATCTAACCTTACTTTAAGGACCGATTGTTCGAACGCTAATCAAAACTTGATTGTAATCAAATATTTAATTACAATCAAATACATCACAGCAGCTGTCAAAATTATTAAAAATTGCTTATTAATATTATTGATTTGTAAATAAAAACATTAAATTAACATGAGAAAGAGTTTAATTATGGTTTATTTTAAATTATAACGCAAAATAATAAAATTAAATAAAATAAATCAGTCAACATCACCCCAAAATGTGACGTATTTGATTTTAATTAAATATTTGATTACAATCAAGTTTTGATTAGCGTTCGAACAATTGGCCCTTAATGGCACAATGAATTTTATCTTCTTACGATACTTTTTTTATGATACAGAGAGTCAGAATGTAAGTATAAATCGTTTCTGACATCTTTATTGATAACACAGTATTTACAACTTACGGTTAATGATTTATATAGTACTTAGTTAACGATATAACGCTATTAACTTTGATTCGCATGGTGATATCATTGCCTTCGTGTAACTAGATTACGTCTATTTAATTACAAAGTACCATCTGTCTAAACTATCACGATTATAAAAAAAATGACCTCGATTGCTCGACTGTTTACCATTAGATAGCATATCGGTCAAGGACAAATCGACCCGTCTACTAGGCCAAATAATATTTATAGAAAAATGCTGAATCTTTAAGGTTGAGCTTAAGGTATACTAAAAGTTTTTTGAAACTAGACACGCATGTTGACATTATGCGTGCCCTATATTTCTGATTGGAAAACAATTATTTATTATAATAGATAGTTTTGGATCACTGTTTTATCTTAATATTTTTAGAATACGTGTTTGATATAAACTACACCGTCTTACAAATTTTATCCTCTCCCCTAAATGCCACTAAGCCCTAAATGTAATGATTCTATTAAGGTAATTATGTGTAGTGTCTTGTGTGTGACCATTTTACGGATTTAAGGAGGACTCGAGGACTTAATGACCCAAAATAAGGATTTTCACTTTACTTTTCTTATGTTGAGAAAACCAACATAGGATATCATCTACATCCAAAATATTTCCATTATAAGCAGCCATATTATATCACAGTCATATATCACCAAAAAGAAAGAACTTCATGACTGTCCCTTCAAAATACATATCTAACATTTTGACGTTTTTTTAACCACAAGCTTTATATCAGTATGTACGTACCATTTATATATTTCATTAAACCATACATTATTAATATTGGTACTGTTTAAAACAAACCTGATAAAACTCTTCTAGTTATGATATTATGTAATTTTTTAGCATGTTAATTTAACTTGTCCGGGAGACCTGAAGATGAAAAGATAATTTTAGTGGTTTAAACCTGTAGTTCCAAGTTAATAAAATAGATTGTGAGTAAGTCTACTATTTATTTCTACACACCTGTTTATAATTTTTGTTCAATTTTTCACATGCGAAAAATCATGTTAATTTTTCGCTGTATTAATTACTATTATTCTACCACAATTTTACAATCATTACCCTACTCCAACCCTTCCTACTCAAACTTTAACCCCTCTCCGTTAGAAATACAGACGAAAATAGCAAACGAAATAGCTCCGTTGAAAATAGCAAACGAAAAAGACTCTCTCTTCCCTGTTGACTATCGTTAGCAACAGACGTCCTCTCTCTTGCCTATTGACTATCGCTAGCGACATACGTACTCTCTATTGCCTGTTGACTATCGTTAGCAACAGACTTACCCTCTCTTGCCTGTTGACTATCGCTAGCAACAGACGTATTCTCTCTCTCCCGCTTATAGTTACACGAAAAATACCGCGAATCTTCTTTTAAATCGTATACAGATGCAAATGTGCTCTATCTTGTGATCTCAGTGTTAGTACCGCGAGACACGTGTTAAAAAACCGGTAAAGACAGCTTCCCTGTACGAAGAACAACCGCAAGTGAAAGCCTGTAAATACCGCGAGTGTACCGCAGAGGATTGGTAAGACTTTTTATAAACTTGATTTGCTATTATCTGTATAACCCCTTACTACTTATCCTAATTTATTTTGAATCAGCCCTATGTAATACAGTCTTCATACACTGCGATTATATTCATAATTTCACACATGTACACCCTTTTTTGTACAATTTTTTCATATTTTCACCGGAAAAGAGGTATATCAAACAAAGAGGAACAAAAAATAAAAAACTAACCTCTAATCTGGGTTATGAACACAGAATTATGCTTTAATTCACTTAACATGTGCCCTCTTCGGACATCAAAATAAATCTGCTTCAAATCTTGGTATCTGCATATTATAAAGGTACTTAGAACCAAATTTCTTAAAACAAAATGTTAATATCAACATTGTAATTGGTTATTTGAGACAGAAAGTGCAAAGCTTATGCAGCAAAAATAAATACATTATTTTTAAATAGACTAAATACAGACAATATAAATTATAATAAATTAAATCTTTCTTCGGAAGAGAGTGACCGAGCATTATATGTGGAAATGTTGAGGATTATCTTTTTGACGCACTCTTCGTAGGGTTGGTTTGCAGTGGTCGGGTTTTTGGCATTTAAACACCGTGCTTGCCGTGCATGTTAGTAAGTATTCATATTTATTTACACGAGTAGCTGGATACCGTTGGTCGATTCCTGTAGAGCCCCGCGTACAGGAACAAGACTGATATTCAATGGAATTCACCCAGTGTATCAAGAGTATCGTTAGCAACCGCGTGACTTGCGACCATTTAATTTTAAGCACGATAGAGTCCACCTTAACTTACACGGATTTTTGCATCTGGTTTTCTTTATATTTTTGTCGAGAAAGAAGGTTTAGATGGGAATTTTATGGGACGTGACATGGTTCCTCGGTGAGAAAGATATATAGGGGCAAAACCATGAACTTGCGAGGACAGGTTTGCTATTTCTGAAGTAGATCTATCCTCTGCCGGGATTGCGAAGAAGTATCTACGCGCTATTCAATGAAGACATGAAATTATAATTTGCAGGGATAATCAGACCCATGAACTGAAGAGAAGAATCAGTCTTGGGTGGGCAGCATAGGAAAAACTGAGAGAAACTAAAAGTGAGCTACCCACATGTCTGAAGAGAAAAGTATTTGATCAATGCTTCCTCCCAGTCTTGATATACGGAGTAAAAAGACTTACATCAACAAAAACCTCGGCTACCAAACTAAGAGTCACACAGAGAAGAAGCGAGCGATCCATGTTAGGAATAACGCGAGATAAAATAAAAAACGAAGATTTCAGGAGTAGAACCAAGTTTCCTTTAGAAGATGGGCAGGACACATAGCTAGAATGACGGAAGGGCGATGGACAAAGAGTTTATTTGAATGAAGACCAAGGGAAGACAAGAGAAGCGTCGGTCGACTATCTACAAGATTGGCTAACGATTTAAAAAGAAAAAATAAAAACTGAATGAGAGTGACGCAAGATAGACGGGCCTATATATTATACGAAACATAGGCCTATGTTTAGCAGTGGACTTTTAAGGCTGAATAATGGAAGGCATTAAAAAGAGATGCATATTTCGTTTGACAACATTATATAAAATACTTATCCCGAGAAACTGTCCAGTCGAATAAGTACATTCTGTCCCGTATGTGAATCATATTTGGTTTTTTCTCGTAGACTCCAAATCACTTATATCGGCTTTACTGCTATCATTCATTTACTGCTTCATTATCTTTATAATTTAATATAATTCTCAAAATGATTCACCTTGAACTCGAAGTTGTCTTGATTTATTTTTTTCGGTTGTCTCTATAAAGCTTGCCGCAAATCAGTCCAAACTGTCTGCCATTCAATATTCCTGGCTAAATTTCCATAGTAATACAAATTCTGCGCCCGCCAGTGTATATACTCCTTTTAAAACAATTCAATTAAAACAAAAAAGATATCTATCGGATGTTGTATCTCAAGACGGCCTTTCTAATCTCTTTACCGAGGTGACTAAGTTCTCTGTTGTCGAATTGTTTGCTTAAGTGGTATCACTTCATAGCCATTTGCATTTAGATTGAAAATCCTTCAAGATATCTTAAGTTTTTCAATCAAGTTTAGCAAAATTTCAAGTTGTTTAAAGTTGAAATGAATTTAGACAACTTTTAAAATGGAGTGTCTATCGTTTTTGTTTTGTTTTATTTTTAAGTAAGCTTGGTAATACTTTTATAATTTTTATTAAATTACACAAAATGACATGGTACATGTAATAAGATGTATATAAAATCAATGCGAAACTTACCTTTTCTTGTAACTTTTTTTCACAAAACTGGACTGGACTGCTGTAATACAAGTTACTGTGTTTTATTTTTGATTAAAATCAACTAGGAATAAGTAGAACTAGATGTTTTGTTTATATTTATCGGTGAATATAAAACGAGTTGGTTCACAATAAAATTCAGGTAAATTGGAGAGCTTGTCTATTTACTTTTGATTAAAATCAACTAGGAATAGGTAAAACTAGATATTTTGTTTATCAGCAAACAGTAATTTTATTTAAATGAACAAATTCTTGATGGATTCGACCGTTACTTGATGGAAATTCATTTTATGTAACAATAAAACACTGAAAACTTTGTTTTCAAAACTTCCACAAAATTTATTTTAAATTCTTATCACTACAGCTGTTTCGGCTGATTACCTTTCTCAAGTGATCTGTTTTTGGCATGGGTTTACACTTTATAGTCTCTAATGAAATAGGTTGAGGAGGGGAGAACTGTTTGTCTCAAGCTGGTCATTCAGAATTATAAACTTCTAGATCATAATCATTCTAGATCATAATCGGCACTTCACCTTCTAGATCATAATCATTCTTGTAATGACGAATTTAAAATTCTACACATTCAAAATAAAGGCCTTAAGCTATCTTTGTTAGAATCTATGGAAATCAACAAATTAAAAAAACCCAGATATAATTCTGAATGACCAGCTTGAGACAAACAGTTCTCCCCTCCTCAACCTATTTCATTAGAGACTATAAAGTGTAAACCCATGCCAAAAACAGATCACTTGAGAAAGGCAATCAGCCGAAACAGCTGTAGTGATAATAATTTAAAATAAATTTTGTGGAAGTTTTAAAAACAAAGTTTTCAGTGTTTTATTGTTACGAACAAATTCATGTTTTTATTGCATCTAAATAGACTTTGTTTTTTTTTTGTCTAGGCACCTGTTTAACAGATCTTGAGGAGCAGACACTATAAAATTGCTGCATATGTATTATAATATACCAATCATTAATCTAAAGTAAACTGGATTATAATGCAATATGCTACTTAACTGCAAGTAATCATATTTTTAAAACACTAAACGTTATACAAAGTACTGTTTAAGACTTGTTCTGGGTTACCGAACCAGTCCTGATTGAAGTTTTCAGGTTATCCTAGATGAAGCCTATCAATACGAACACAACACACCTCTGTAAATTATGCTGCCAGCATAATGTTTAACATTTCCTTTAATGTTTAACATGAACTTATTTTTATATGAGTTTTAAATTAGATATTTTTTTATACAGGAATGGAATTATTGTGTAAAAATAATATTTATCATGTTTTCTCGATAATATATAGATTATACAGTGTGTCCGTAAAGTATGGAATAAATTCGATATTTCCTAAATGAAAAGCCTTTTTAAAAATATCTAAAACACGTCGATTTTTAAATTTAATGTTCTACATTTTACAATAAAATTTTATTATACAAGGTGATACACATTACAGTGATGACGTCATCGGCTCCTTTTTTAAATGTAACACCCTGTATTTTAGGATATTTTTAGATCGATAAAAATGAGCTGATTTTAAAAAAATTTAATACTTGGGTCTAATGGATATAATTTGAAAGATATGCGCTTGGAAAATAAATTATTTATAATTGCAAAAATGGAGCCTACTTCTAGTTTTTGGTAAACTGTAATTATTTTTAGTAACGTTCAATAACAATTAGGTAGTAAAATAATTGTATTAATTCGTGAATGTTCTGTATTATTGCTTAGAATTAATTTTAAGTAGAAATGAATTTGAGTGTAAAGCAAAGAATTGAAATACTCATGATGATTGGGTATGGAGACAAATCGCGAACTCAGATGGAAGTGTGTAATTTATTTAATAATAAATATCCAGAAATACCAATCACGCAGAAAACAGTAAGTAAGATTGAAAAGAAATTTCGAGAAACTGGTACGGTTGAAAAAATGCATGCAAATCAGGTCATCCCTCTGTAAATTATGTTACATTAGATGTTTTGCTTTTGAAGAAGATGCGCACACTTATGTTCGTAACGTTAGTAGTGATCTCGATGTTTGCAAAACAACGGTACATAAAGTATGTAAAAGTAAGTAAAGTAAGTAAAATGCACAGTTGTACAAGAATTAAACGAGGATGATCCAGATAAAAGAATACAATTTTGCGAAATAATGATGGATAACAGCCACCGAAACCCTCTCTCGGTTCAAAATATTTTTTCTGATGAGGCTACATTCAAATTAAATGGCGAGGTCAACCGTCAGAATTGTAGATACTGGGAAAAAGAAAACTCCAACTGAATGCGGAAGCATCATACACAATACCCGCAAAAGGTAAATGTATGGGCTGGCACTGTGAGAAATAAAATCATTGGACTCTACTATTTCGAAGGTAATTTAAACGGGCCAGGATACCTTCCGTTTTTAAGTGGGTATCTCGTACCTACTTTAGGTAATTTATTCCCCAGTACAATTAATCTTGGAGGTTTTGATAAGAGCTTATGGTTTCAACGTGAACATATTGAATGACCAGCGAGGTCGCCAGACCTCAATCCTTTGGATTATTTTATGTAGGGTCATTTAAAGAATGTTGTTTATAAAACGAAACTGCAAATATTGGAGACTTTAAAACAAGAATTCGTAATGAAATAAACAATATTTCTCAAGAAAGCATAAAAAAGGTTCTATAAGAATTTGTACAACTTTTGGGTTACTGTCAAATACAACAAGGGCAACAATTCGAACATTTAAGATTAAATCATGTATTAATTACTGGATTACTTTCAAGTTATATATTATAATTTATTTATAATTTATTAATATTATAAATCAATAAAAATTAATTTCCTAAGCGCATATCTTTCAAATTATATTCGTTAGAGTATGTCAATATTAAACTTTTTTGGAATCAGCTCATTTTTATCGATCTAAAAATGTCCTAAAATACAGGGTGTTACATTTAAACAAAGAGCCGATGACGTCATCACTGTAATGTATATCACTTTATATAATGAAATTTTCTTGTAAAATGTAGAACATTAAATTTAAAAATCGACGTGTTTTAGATTTTTTTAAAAAGGCTTTTCATTTGGGAAATATCAAATTTATTCCATACTTTACGGACACACTGTATATTTACCTCTACTACTGCTATAATAATTTTTGTAACCCATATAAATATCATCTGTATATTTCCACTAAACACTTTGTTTAAATGATTTCTCCCTAAGCATCCCGGCTAATATTTTCTTATCTATAACAAATAGTGTCCCGAGATTAACGGCGCCCTCTATCAGCCAAATAACCTCGTTTGTTGCCCGCTGTACCCATAAGGTCAACTCTACTTTTTCTGTCTACTCTGATGCTTCGGTTGACATTTTAGTGCTTGAATTATATGTGATTCGATAAAGGGTGTCTGGGTAAGGGTCAGAGTATAAACCTTTTAGTGATTGCTGAAATTTTGATCAAATATTGTACGAGATTTGTTTAGTAATAGGGTTTATTTTAGTACATAGAAATGATTGTAGAATATAATTTAAAAATTTAAGTATATATATATATATATATATATATATATATATATATATATATATATATATATATATATATATATATATATATATGTATATATATATATATATTAAACCTAGAGCTAAGATTAATACTATTATAAAAATTAATATTAAACTCACCAGTCTTCCGGGTTGAACCGCGCTGAGGTCTCAGTCTCCCGAGCCCCTAGACACTACTACACTCACTAGTCACTTCACTACCATATAGTGTAGTGTATATGTAGTGAATGTATCTGGCTCTGGTATTCGTATGTGACTAAGCCATCTAGCTCTTTGGGCTCGTATTTTTGTGGTAATTACTGGATTTCCATACATCCTCATTATTTCTTTATTTGTTTGCCTTCTTCAAATATTCTCTGCCATCTTTATTCCTCCGAAGATTCTTCTGAGCACATTTCTTTCCCATATCCCTACTTTCTTTTCTTCCTGCTGGTTCATAATCCACGTTTCACTGGCATACATCACTGTGGGTCTAATTACTGTGTCGTAGACTCGCAGTTTAGCTGTTCTTGACACATTTTTTGCTTTCAGTAATGAATTTAGTGACCCTATCGCACTGCTTCCCTTCATTAATCTTTTGTCTATCTCTTTTTCTTCTTTTCCCGTGTTCTTTATGGTTACTCCTAAGTATTCAAATTCTGACACTTTTTCAAAACTATAGACAGTCTCTGCTCCTTTCATTTTGATATATTTGTTATTATTTGTTATGCCTCCTCTCATCTCCATATATTGCGTTTTTATTTGGTTTATTGTTAATCCGTAGCTTCTTCTTCAAATTTCTGGAACACTTTTTCTAAATGTTTTTTTGTTCTCGCTAGTATCACCACATCATCCGCGTACGCTAGGCACTGTTCCCTGCTATTGAAAATAGTCCTGTTTATTGTTATAAGTTATATTTAAATAGTCGAAAAAATTTAAAGAAAAATCTCCATTTTTCGCAGTTATATTTTAAACAATAAACATTAAATTTTTAATTTCTAGCTTGTTAAATGTTATGAAAAGTTGAAAAATAAATATTTTACCATCTATAATTTTTGTAGGAGCAATATCTTTCGAGTTATAGGCAAAAATTAATAATATGGGCGCAAAAAGCAAAAATTTTCGATTTTTTTCAGATTTTGTTAAATAAAACAAAATTAAGCACAAGGTTTGCGACTGGCGCATATCGTGATTATATACAAGGTACATCTTGAAGTGATTTCAGCAAAAAAACAGACTCCTATGGAAAATGTCCATTATGGTCTGCTTTTCGGCAGATTCCGCCTGGAGTATTTAAAATTTAGATCCGGCTTCATTGTAGATATTGAAAGTAGAGGAAACAGCACGCAACCCTGGCGGACTAATCTCTATATTTTGATATCTCGGGTGTTCTGCTTCTTAACTCTTACCTTGGCAGATTATTGCCAATACAGATAAGATAATTTTTATATTATGACTGTCAATATTTGGCTTTTTAATATATCAACAATCTTTTTATGTTGAACCCTATCAAACGCATTTTCAAAGTCTGCAAAACAGAAATAAGTGAAACTGATTTACGTCCATGCATATATGGGTCAGCACAGTCAAGACGAACAAAACATTTCTTGTGGCCATACCATTTCTAAATCCAAATTGTGTGTTACTAATTTCATGTTCAAGAGTTTTACTAATTGAAAAGCTTATTTCCAAAGTGTCTTAAATCCAAAATTTCAATTCTTTTAAGGTTTTTATTTTATTGAAAACATTATAGCTTTCTTCAGGTCTAGAATAACGTTTTATGTACCAAAATAGCTTATTTACCATTTAAAAATGCATTTGAAAATTGTATTTATTTTCAAAACGTCTTATTTCCTGACTGATTTTATTTTCAAAGAGTCTTAAATCTGCCTGGCCAATCTATGAGCGATAGAAGTCGCGCGGCTCATCATGGCTGTTTACTCGTTTGCGTTTAGTTGATGCGTACAGTAAGGGTCAAGCATCTGTGTTACAAACGCATTGTTTTTTATGTTTATTTGTATGAATAACGATATAATGTCTAGTTTTGAAGAAGAGGTAGTGTCTCACACGGGTCGTACTGCGAGAAAAAGATAACGAAAACCTGCAAAAAATATAGATAAAAGTGGGCGAAAAATATAGATAAAAGACATAAATACGCAAGTAATGGCTCGTCACCACGGATAGCTTGTAGACATAATGGTAGACGTTGTCAAGCTAATTTGATTTGTAACCGTTTTCATTAAATCTTCTACGGTCATGAAAGTAAAGTAGAACAATCCGACTCATTTATTACCAGTGTCATACAACTACAAAAAACAAAACGTGTTAGGGGAACATTAAGTGAAAGAAACAGAGAATTTTTAATATCCTACTTTGTTCAGAAAAAGGATGGTAGAAATATAAATGTGTGCTCTGCCAGTTTCTGCCTGGCTACGTATTACTTGCGAAATGGTTCTTCCAGACAAGAAAGAAGAGGAGACAAATACACTAATATTCGTACTAACAATATAAAGGAATTGATTCGTCAACATATATTGAGTTTCAAGTGCAGTTCAAAACATAATGCACGAGAGAAAGTAAGTTTTTACTGTCATCATTATTAAAAGTTTTGCAGCCCAACCAATTAATACATCTATATAGGTTAAATAATTTCTGATTACTGTCTTTTCATAAGTATATTACAGTAATTAACGTTTATTTTCTCTTTGTTTCAGACATCTAACCGGAAATATTTATCTTCATAACTTTCTATAAGAGGAATGTGGAAGTTATTTCTGGAGGTAAATAAGGAAAACTCAGAAGCCCAGTCTTGTAAATATCACTTATAGTACAAAATATTTACCACGAAATTAAATCTTGGATTTGGTACACCCCGCACAGATATGTAGTTATTGTGAAGAACGTAATCAACGTCTCAAGTGCGAAAAGAATGACGAACTACGAAAGATTTTAGTAGCTGAACTTTTGGTGCATAAAAGGCGTGCAAAAAGGATTTATGAATTAATGAATGATCCTGTTATATCTAATGATACAGCGTGTTTTGTAATTGATATGATACAAAATCAACCTTTGCCTCGTACTGCCTTATGTGATGCATTTTATTCCCGTCAGCTATGACAGTACTGTCTGGGTAATGTACGCCATTATGGTTTAAAATCTAAACAGGATAAAACTGATGTATCATTTTATACATTGGGCGAAAATGATGGTATGAAGGGTAGTTCACAGATTTGTAGTGCTTTGTATCACCACTTAATTGCTTTTTGTGCCTCAAATCCAGCCATAAAGAAAATTTATCCTTTTTGTGATTGATGCAGTGCTCAAAACAAAAACTACATAATTCTATCAATGCTCAGTAGAGTGGCTCAAATTTATGACAACAATTAATATTACTTTTTCTGTACGAGGGTACAGTTATTTGCCAGTAGATCGTGTTTTCGGAAAAGTCGAAAAAACATTACGGAAAACTAAAGAAGCTTTGCTCCAACTGATTACCACATTTTATTTGAAAAGTTTGGAGATGTGTTTGTTCTCGGCGAGGACTGGTTTACTTATGACTGGAAAATATCGGTTAGGAAGCACATAAAATCCAAAATGGACTTCAATATAACATCAATGAAATCCATAGAGATAACAGCTAGGAGAGTGGGTTGCAAGTCCAGCTACTCGGATCTTTCCAGATGTTGTCATACACTGTTAAAAAGAGGGAAGAAATGGTCATCTCTTAATCCAAACAGAGAGACCTTAGGCCATTTAATTAAGAAAGAGAAATTGAAAGACGTTAAATTACTTCTAAGTAAGCTAGATATTTTCGAACAGCATCCTGCCATGTCATTTTGGCAGAAAATTTTATCAGCTGATACTGATATGATTGAAGTGATGCTGTTGAAAATTCTATTTCAAGTGACAATAATGATGATTAAATAATTTTTAAAAGCTGTCTTGTCTAACATTACCTATTGTAAACTAAGAACAAATAAAGAAAATCATTAAATATCCAATATGTAAGTGTACTAATTAAAATTTACCCGATATTAATCCTATTTAATACCATGTTATTCCCAAAGCATCTTAAATCCGTGTCATGTTATTTTAATTTTGACACTTTCAAAGCCTTAAGATTTTTGTACGTCTGTATAAAGATTGACAATATAATTTGTAAGACACTAGACCTCTTCCTAAAGTTGTATCTTAATTACTTTTTTCTTAAATACAAATCTGACATTTTTTAAAATAAGCTCTTCAACTCTGCTTTGTATTATTTTTAAAAGTATTTTAAGTGTGTGACTCATTCGAGAATTAAATGAGAAGAAGAGCTGAATCTGCTTGTTGGTCTCTTTTATCTCCTTTTATTCTTTTACTTTTTCCTAACTCGTATACATTTTTGCAGTCACCCAGACTCTTCTATAATCAACCAATTGTTCCAGATGCCCTCTTCATAAAAGCCAGACTTTTGAGTTAGTTTTCAGCTCACGAGAGAGAAACATCTCAGTTTTGAATATCATATCATTTCAATCAACATTCTGCACCGAGATAAACATAACTTTAAAGGACTCGGGAGAAAAATAATAAAGAAAAAGAAGAATCTTTATCGAAAAACAGATATTTACGGCTGATTATACCAAAAAGTAATCTTTATAAGCTACTCTAATAAAATCTGGCCGTTTGCTTCCCGGCGAACAGGATTAATACAACAAAGTAATTAAAACCAACAAACTTAATGACATTTTCGTGCCGGTGTTTTCCATTTTTCAAATTGTATCAACGTCCGAAGTTTCCTTTTGATAAAAAATTAAATATTTCGGGACAAGATTAATAGGACTAATTAATTAGACAAAGTTTTTAAATTCGCTTATGAACTCTTCATCCGGAGGAGCCCTTTTCATTTTCCCTGGAACGAAACAGCGTGAGTAAACGGATAAACGGGCTAGCTACTTTATTTTACGGGGTAAATGAGGGTGTATCATGCGAGAAAGTTACGAAAAATTTACCCGTATAAGATAATTAGAGCAACGTTGTATTTGAAACGTTTGGCTTTATTATACACGTATCAGTAACGTGCTTAATTTGAATTTTTAGAGTTCATTTTAAATATAATTATGTTACCATGAAATACTTTGTGTTTTAAATATCTGGTCGTTAATAGGAGACACGTAATCAAAATACTTCGACGAAATTGATATAAAAAAGTGATATAGTAGGTGGTACTGTAGGCTAGCGTAAAGCGTCATGCCATGTTTTCTGTATTTTTAAAATTGAAATAATAAAAATTAAATAAAGTAAGAAGTAAGTAATTCAGACATAATAAGACAGAAAAGATTTATTTCACGTTCAGAGCGATTGCGAAAGCCGTTCTGATGAGGCCTATTAGGCCGAAATACGTATAGGCGGATTCGCAAGCGCCCTTTACGTGAAATCAAATCTTAACTGTCTTTTCCTTTTTAGATAAAGTAAATTTATGATTTATTTGTTTTTTTATTTAATTCTGCGGCACTTTTAATTGGCATTTCATTTGCCCAAAACATTATATAAAATACAGTTCTGACGGGTACTCGCAGTCCTTTAAAATATATCCCGATGCATATATGGGACATACAGTAGGGTCGCGATAATCCGAACGGAATCGAGGAAACGGTTTGTTCGGATGATCGCATCGTTCGGATTACCTATGACTTTTTTATTGGGAGAAGAAAAACTGCAAAAACACAATGAAAATTACTGAAAATGCTTTATGTATATTAATAAAATATTAAAATATACAAATAAATATACAATATTCTGGACCTTTTTCTGGACTTCTGGATCTTTTTTGTGTTCTCATGACATTCTGGTCCATTGGTTGAATCATAGATGTCGTGTTGGGTGTTAAGAACGTGACAAATATGTTACCATCTTCACTACGAAGTTCATCAGCATATGGTTGACCAGGGCAGTTGTCCAGCAGCAACACTGCCTCCTGAGGGAGGTTCAGACGTGCGAGATGATGAACATTAGGGACGAATTCAGTTTTAAACCAATCCGAGAACAAATCTCTTGTCAATCATGCCCTTTTTTGCCCTCGATACCATACGCGAAGATCAACAGATTTGAATGCACGAGGCTTGTTAGCCGTCCCCACAACAAGCAAAAGAAGTTTTTGGGTCCCTGAAGCATTTGCACAAGACATAAAGGTGATTCTTTCTTTCATAATTTTTAGACCAGGAGCGTTCTTTTCTTGAGATGACACCAATGTGTGGTCTGGTAACATGCGCCAAAATAAATCACTTTCATCTGGATTGTAAATTTGCTTAGGTGTCAAATTGTTTTTAAAGTGCTATAAGGTTGAATGATCGAATAAATGAACTTTAATCAAATAAAAGGCAGATATCGAGCACAGTTTATTAATTAAATCTTGCCCAAGTATTTTCGCTCCTAGAGCATCTTCAGGGGCATTTCGTCAAATTCAAAATTCAAAAATGCGAGATGTGCTCTAAAAAGAAAACAAAAAAGGTCTAAAATATGCTTTTGCCACAATTGGCTTTGCCAAAAAGACCTTCCTAGATAATATCCTTAGACGCAATAGCAGGATTTGGAGACAAAAGTTCGTTAAAAGAACAGATCCCCTTATATGTAGACCAGTTTACCAGATATGCGTTTGCAGTTAATTCTAAAAATCAAACGACAGATGATTTTAGGGTGCATGACACAATTGTCAAACAGTTATTACTGCGTAAGGAATAGTAACATTTGTACATGAATATTTTAATATATACGATAATAAACCCTTAAACTCATACAGATTTTCGCATTCTACAGACCGCCTTTACCGATCTAAATCGCCTAATCTTTGATTAAGTATTCCTTTTATTTCTCTAATAGCTTTACTTTTGAATAATACATAATATATAAATTTATTCTTAACCTTATATCCTTATTGTGAAATAGTGTAGTTTTATTCGTAATCTTGTGAAATTCATGCCAAAAACCTATATGCGTGCGTTCGAATCAGACTACAGATAAAATCTATATTTATGTTCTATCGAACCAAATCTCGTACGTCAATGAAATATAAAAGCTGGAATATGCCATTCGTGAGCTTTGACCATACATGGATGGTGTTGTACAACAACTATGAATATAAAATCGAAATCATTCACAACTAAATATATATATATATATATATATATTTATATATTTATTATTATATATTTATATATATATATATATATATATATATATATATATATATATATATATATATATATATATATACAACACAAACGTTGAAGATGTTTGACGCACACAAAATGAACTAGGCCTCGTTGCTCAGAATCAGGGGAGATTTGGGCGTGGTTGTTTGGATATTTCCTTTGTTACACAAATTGAACTAGAATTGGGGAGAAAGAAAAGAAAAGTATAAAAGATAATCGCTACTACAGCTAAACCAGAAATACTAAATAAACAGAACAAAGAAATATTAGTCCAGTCGTTAGAGAGTTGACCCCTAAAAATCATACGAACAAGCTGAATTTGGGGACCCCAAAAACGCATCTAGATGTTTGTCGAACTAATTTGATGTGTCACTAATTATTATTGTGAGAACATCGTAATAGTATCAGATCCTCATGCAGTATTACAAGCTATTCGTAGCCATCTATTGGATAGTTTTCAAAACTCCATTATACTTGATATCAAAAAATTATTACATGATCTAAAATTCACAAAAAAAAACAGTTACTTTACTCTGGGTTAAAGGACACAATGGAGTAATAATTGGAAACGAATTAGTGGATGGTATGGCAAAAAATACATCTGAGATATCCGAAATTACAAATTTTTACTACTTTAAAGATCTTTTTTCTATTATCAGGAGTATTGGCAGGGAAAGATGGATGTCAAAATATAAAGAGGTTTAGAAGACTTCAAGAAACCATTACTTTTCTATTCATCCATGCTTACCAAAAAATATTCCACATTTTAATTTTAACTATAATAAAGTACATTCTTCGTTAATAACCCGGTTAAAACTTAACCATGGCCTCTTTCCAGAGCATCTGCATAGGATTGGAATCTATGAAACTCCTTTCTGTCCTTGTGATGGTAAATCTGTCGGAGATTTGAACCACTTATTTTTCGATTGTCCTAATCATAGGGAACAGACTCGAAGCCTATATTTAGGTGTAATTGATCCCAATATTAGCCTACCAGTTAACATCAGCAATCTGTTATCTTATTCTGACAAATCTATATATAATATTCTAATCAAGTTTATAAGCGATTCTAAAATAAAAATTTAAACATCCTTATAACAATTTTCTGTGGCAAAAAGATTTTTTGTCTAATGCCATCTCTCTCTCTCTCTCTCTCTCTCTCTCTCTCACACACACACACACATGTTTGTCGATAGGTCACTTAAAATCAAAAGATACCGAATTTTTACCGTCGAGCTGATACAAATTTTATTGAACATTGATTTCGCGCGCGTAACTGAAATGCAAAATCGACGGTCGCTTCAAGCGTTGTTTCTAAGAGAACGGTTTATTGTACACAAAAAATGCCTATAAACATTTTTTTACGTTTTAACCTCCTTGCGAGGTGAGTTTTAGGGGGAAACCCAGGGGTAAAAGTGGTAAACTTTCTTGCATCGGTTTTGGGGTCCCAAAATTAATATTCTCGGCAAAATTCAGCTTGTTTGTATGATTTTTAAAGGTTCAGTGGCATTTTCGTCTCTGATGACTGGAGTATAATTGACAATCTTATTTCGGAAAGAGCGCCACCGATTTTTTTCTTTATATCTTCTAAAAAATAGGAAAAAAGAGACAAGATAAGAAGAAAACAAAGTTTTAATGAAGTAATAAGAATTTTACGACAAATTTAACATAACCAAACAGAAACTAATACCTTAAAAGAATATTTTTATTCTTCAATATTACTATCTGACCTACTCTTATAAATTGAGATAAAATGTAATAAGTAAAGTTAATTTAGGTAAATTCTTCTTTAGAAACTAGCATCTTACATATTTTCTCATAAACTATTACAATTTTTACACAGACTTAAAAAAACTAAACAAAATTTAAGAAATCAAAATCATTTAACATGGTGTTGAAATAGTTACATTAGGTTAATACAAACAAAAATATGATTTGAATTTTCTACACTTCTTCTATTATGTTGATGCTGAGGATTTTCAATAAAATAAAAAAATGAGTATGTGAGTACTTATCTGGATGGTACATTATTGTCTTTGTCAGAAAGAACCGGAATGCCTTTCCTGTTTCTGCATCCAAAATTTTAACTAGAAGTGACGTGAAATATATGCATATCCATAAGTTTATGCATTCATTAGTTCCAAGAATTCATAAATCCAAAAATTTCTAAAACCAAAATAAGTCAAAATTTCAATATTATAGAAATTTTAAAAAGACGTACATCCATTTAGACGAATTTATAAAGCCAAAGTTCCACCAGAACGAATATTAGTCAAAATAGAAAAAGATGTTAAGTATTTTTTCTTCTGTAAACAGAGATAAAAGAGCTTTAGTGTTTTTTTTTTCACTAAAAATTGTTACAAAAAAAGAAAACCTTATATAAAATTAACATAACACGAACCTGGTGTACTGAGATGAAGAAAAACTGTATGTACCACTTTGCACAAAAGTCTAGTATGAAGTAACGATCTGATTTTTCCAAGTCGGCTTTCTGCCACAATAATTACGTCGTGTGTCATCTCTCATCCTTTTCTTCTTCTTCTTCTTTTTATATAGACATGACTCTGTCTGTTTTTCAATGTGCCTCCAGTAAGTTGTAGTTCCATCGTTTTCGTGGTCTTCCTACTGATCGTCTTCCTATTGGGGAACCGTCTCTTGCCGTCTTTATTATTCTATTTGTTATCATTCGGCTTATATGATAGTATCATTTTACACATATATTTCTTACCCAGTTCTTGATGTTCTCCGAATTGCATCTACGTCGTATATCTGTACTTCTAGCTCTGTCCCATAGTGTCTTACCATCAAGTGTTTTCATCTCTGCAATTTCTAACATCTTTTTTGTCCTCTCTGTGTCAGGTCGTGTTTCTGCCGCGTATGTGATTATTGGTCTGATGACTGTTTTGTAAATTTTGCCTTTCGTCTCTTTCCCGATATTTTTATTTCTCCATATTGTTTAATTCAGGCAGCCTACGGCTCTGTTTGCTCTGTTCACTTCATCTTCCACTTTAGTTTCGAGCTTTCCGTAACTAGATAATGTGATGCCTAGATATTTAAACTCCATCACTTTTTCTGTTATCTCCCACCTCCCATCCAATCAGATACATTAAACAAAACGTATTTTTTAAAATCATTAGTGTTATTTTCGCATTCGATATTAAAACACAATTCTTAAAGCGTTAAATAGGAACTTATTAGATATTTAAAGAAACGATTTAAGGCGAATCAATTTCATTCAACTTAAAATGTACAAATAAACAATTATCATCTCTTTGTTCTGAGTTTTAATGTTTATGATAAAGTAACGTTCGAATATATAAGTGGAACTCTCACAATTTAGAAACTTTATACAGGGTCGAACAAAAGTAAACATAAAATAAATTAGAGGATTTTGAAATACTCAAACTAAGACCTGCAGAATTTATATATAATATAGATATATACATGTACAGCTGGTTAATAAAAAAACTGATACGACTCTTAAAGCGTATTTTGCAGAACATTGAGCAGTGTATTCTGAAGGATAAATACTTATTTACATAATGTCACTGTCAATGTCAAATCTTAAAATTTATCAGATAACTTATTCTTTTCAATCTTAAAAAATGGCTATAAATCCTAGCAAAGAACTAAAAGCAAGAATTGTAACCAAATTAGAAGATGATTAGTCAATATCTGCCGTAGCAAACCATTTTAACATAGCAGAACAACAGTTTTTATTATTAATAAAAGATGAAGAGAACAAAAAACTTTCGAAAGAAAGCAAGATTCTGGAAGACCAAAAATATCTACTGTAAGAATTGCAAGAATTATGCCACAGTTTCCGGGAAGAAAGACAACAACTTGGGGCAGAATTAAAGCATTACGTTTTAGGTACCGAACAGCAGCAAAACAACAAGCGCTTCCACCATAACAGAAGCAATCAAGACTTATATTTACTTTAAACCATCAGCTACAACATTAAGATTTTTCGGATAGGGTAATTAGATTAGAAAATTTTTCAATCTTCTAAAAAGGACAAAATTGGGGTGTATAGACCAGATAATAATAGACTAATTCCTCTATATGTTGATAGATATCGAGCAGCTGGTCATTTTAGCGCCGGTGTATGGAGAAGGATTTCATCTAAAGGAATGAAAATAGTATGGCGTATTGATGGCAGGTTTGTTGGGCAAACTTCTAAATATTCTAGAAAACATCATGTTTCCCAGTGTAGAACAGTTGTATCTAGAAAATAATTTTATCCTCCAACAAGATAATTATCCTGTTCACACTGCAAATATAATAAACCAGTGGCTCCAGAATAACAACATCGAAACCCTACCATGGTCCAGCTACAGTCCAGAATTAAACCCAATCGAGAATGTGTGGGAGGTTATTATAAAACGGTTGTATCGGCGTAATTTTATACCTCAAAATGCTAAAGAGCTGTGGCACGGTATATAACAGGTTTGGGAAGAGCTCTCCGAAGAAGACAATTTCATAGTTCGTTTCACGCAGATGGACCGAAGACTACAAGCTGTTATCAATGCTGATGGAGATATTACAAAATATAAATTTTATTTTTACATACCTAAATTTAGTATAGTTTTGGTCTTCCAGACTCTCGCTTTCTTTCGAAAGTTTCTTGTTCCCTCCCTTTTTTTTATTAATAGAAAAACTGTGGTTCTGCTTATGTTAAAATGTTTTGCTGCCTTTGATAGTGCCTAGTTATCTTTTAATTTAGCTACAATTCTTGGTTTAATATATTGTTGAGTTAAGTCGTTTGTATTATTCTTTAATAATAATAAAAATAATAGCAACATCCCTATTTTATGTAAAAACTATCATTTATTTATACTCTGTATAAAATGCAGGATTTCAAAATATTATCAAAATTTAGGGCTTAATATTTATTACAATTTATTAATTAACATATGTTATCAATGTTTGTTGTTTGTTTATTTATTTTATTATTTGCCTGTCATAATAAATATAATATAATGTCAGACATATCAAATGCACTATTCAAAATGATCAAATCTTACTAAGAGTCGTATCAGTTTTTTTAAGAACCAGCTGTACCCTTGGTATAAGTAAATGGTTATCGATATTACGATGTTGATCTACCATTATACGAATGCATCTTTTGATATTAGTTTATACATATTGAAGATTGATTTGATGAAAGTGAAATTAACGAAAAATTTCGATGGATACCTTCTTGTAAAACACCATCCAACCAATTTTTGCTAACGTGACACGCACGTTTCATCGTAAGACTGCAGATAAATGCTGCCTTGTTCGAATTTCTCCATATAATTTTCTGAAAACATGCCTTATTTAGACCCTTTCGTTTGATGCGTACACAAATCCGCAGGAAGGGTTTAGCAGAAAATGTACCAACTTATATGAGAGAATCACGCGACCGATTATACGGATTATGTTAGAAGAAATTTGTTATTCAAAGCAATGAAAAAATAATGGAAAAGGGTAAGTGATATCCCACATGCTATGAGGTCATTAATTATTATAAAAGTTAATATGTACAAAACGCTAACTAGTTGTCATGTCAATCAAAATCTGATTTCTCTGTTAGAAATTTTGTATCGAATGAGGATCTATTTTACTACCTTCTGATTTTTTCTGATTTTCTTTTTTTTGTAGAGGAAAGGGATGGCCTTAGACATAGCCTATTAGCCACAGGATTCATTTTTATTCATACACATATAGGTACATATTAGGTGCTTATAAGGTTAAATATCGATTTTAGCTTCTTTAACGTAATTTATTATTACATATAAAACGCGTTTATTAAGGCTTGATAACAAGGAACCAATGTTGAGAGGAAGAGTTGATCAAGTGGTTAAGGAAAAAAAAAAGAAAACCGGTTCTAATATTTTACAATTCCATTTTGGGATGGAAAGTATGTAGCATTACCTAAAGAGGGTGCTAAGAATCACCAGAATAGATTAGACCACCATAAGAGACGGTAAATGCATATATGCCTATTACGTACAAAATCTATCAACAGAAGCATCAATGGAGGAAGAACTTAATTAGATAAAATGGGATATAGTCGGTATAAGTGAAGTTAGGGGTCGGGGAGAAGACCAAATAATATTTAAATCTAAAAATATGTTTCAGTTCAGAGGGAACAAAGAGTCATGTCTCAGAGCAGTTGGTTTTTATTCAATAAAAAATGGGCACTAAACATAATTACAATAAAAAGTGTATGCACCCGAATCATTTAACTTATTATTCAATTAAATCCAAGATACAAGCTTAAAATTATACAGGCATATGCATCAACTACGAGCCATTCAGATGAGAAAGTTGATCAATTTTGTGAAGATATTAGAGCAGCTATACAAACTACAAAAACTCACTATATAATAATTGGAGATTTCAACGCAAAATTGAAATTTAAACAAGATGCGGCAAATCTGCTATGGGAAACTTTGGATTTGATAACAGAAATGAGGAGAGAGGTAACAGGCTTCTTGTCTTCTTAAATTAGGAGAATTTCTTGATAGTAAACTTATTCTTCAGAAAGAAATCCCACCGTAAGTGGACATGAATTGATTTCATAATATCAAATCGAAAAGATATAGTTCAGGATGCAACAGTTTTGAACAAATTTTAAACAGAATGATCATATATTAATTAGAGCAAAAACCACTTTTAACATTGAAGTCGAAAGAACAAAAATAATCATAAAAAAGAAGAGTGGAAGATGGATATTCCCAGAAGATGTATCACTTGATGAAGAAAACATTAAGACTGATTTGGCTACAGATGACTTAGACAATATTAGCATCAATGAAAAAAAAACAATAAGATTATTAAAACATTGAAGCTGAGAAAAATACTGTTCTCATGCTGTAAACAAAAACAAAATTAAGCCACAGCACAAAACAACTTCTAGATGAAAAAAGTACACCTAAATAAAATCAGGATCATGAACAAAAATGAACTAAGAATCTTGAATAAGAAAATTAAAAATGAGGCTAGAAAGGATCTCAGACGATACAATACGATGAAAATAACTATAGTAATAGAAGAAAACAAAAGCTTGAAAGTACTCAGATAGAATATGTCCATTGGAAGAAAAAACATACACAAATTAAGAAATGAACAGGGGAAAATCGACAGAGGCTCGAGGGAGAGCAAAAACAGAAGATCGAGATCAGATTATGATCATTATAGAGAGTTTTTATAGCAAACTATACCATTATATCATTAACAAAGATGATTCTATTCCTTTTCCATACACTTTGTCATATTTATAAACTATTTACAAAAATAGTTACGAAACGATTAGAAAATTAATTAAATTTTAAAAAAGGCTATGGAACAAACGATCATCAATTGGTAATAAAAAATCTTATAGAAAAATGTACTAAATATAATAAACCACTGGCTTTAATATTTTGTGGATTATGAAAAGGCCATTGACACCATAAATCAACAAAAAATGTTGGAAGCCTGGATATAATGTTAGAGTGGGTGATCGTCAAACTCAGAAATTCCTGATACAACATGGAGTACTTCAGGAAGAAACATATTTTAAGCCCAGATGATGACAAATCTTGTAATTAGCGAAAATATATGCATAGGAACAAGATATATAGACCAGAAAATGGTCTATAAATACGTAGTTCATGAGATTCGCATAGGAAAAGATAACCAAACCGTTGAGCTTCTCCGTCGTATAAGACTACTTTGGGCAGCCTTCGTCAACTTGAATTACATTTTCAAATCGTCCGATATACTAATATGTCTTAAAAGAAAAACCTTTAATTAGTTTGTTTTGCCAGTGTTAACTTACGGGGCGAAACGTTGACTATGACAAGGAGAACAGTGAAAAAGATCCGTGTGGCTCAAAGGGCGATGGAGCGTTCTATGTTGGTCGTTTTATAGCGAGACAAGATCCCAAAACGCCAGCTACGATGAAGATCAGGAATCGCTGATGCAACACTGAAGTGGAACTAGGCAGGTCACGTGGCTAGAATGAATAATACATGAAAAAGCGGATACTAGAATGAAGACCAAGAAGGTAGCGAAGCAGAGGTCGTCGACCAACACGTTGTACTGAAGCTCTAAAACGTTGCTATAGGAATTGGATGCAAGAGGCACAAGATCAAAACAGATGGAAAATTATGAGGAAGATTTATGTTCAGCAGTGGACAAGCGAAGATTAAATGATAATGACTTCCATGTATCGATTTAATTTTTGTCTTTAAATTATCTACGTTTGTCTAATTTTATTGACTCATATAAATTTACCTAACGTATGGTCCTAAAGTTCTGGGAAAAATTTCAAAAGCATATAACTCTGACCATAATAATCTTATATTTTTATTAAATTATTTAACAATTTAACTTAACTATCCTTAGTATAAATCAAAATTCATAGTATAAATGACAGACAAGGGACCATTATTTTCGATTTGCCTAATAATTACCCTGACACGCTGCATCATCCTTTGGACGACCTCGGCGTCAATTTCTCTAATTTTTGTATATATGCGGCGTCTTAACTGTTCCTGATTTTGTGCTTCCCATCCGTTATTATAGACTTTCCAACGTAATATTGCCCAGAACTCTTCAATTGGACGAGCCTGAGGTAGGTTGGGGGGATTGTCTGCTTTCGGTACAAAGGTAATGTTGTTAGTTTCGTACCAGTCCCTTGTGATCCTCGCGTAATGACATGAAGCAAGATCTGGCCAAAAGACTATTTGATCATTTGCATGATGTGTGTTCACAAACTGAAGCAATTTAGAGAGACATCTTTGAATATAAATATTTGCGTTTAAGGCTTCGCCTCGAACAACACCAATATAGGGCTGTGAGATAAAGGCAGCCTCAGAAATTGCACACCATACCAAAATTTTGTCCTCAAATTTTTTCTTACTTTTGAATTTTATTTCATCAGGTACATTTTCGTAATCGTTTGTGTAAAACCCATCGTTACCCTTCATCTCAGAGTTGGACAAAGTAAACTATTTTTCATCGTCCATCACGATCAACTTGTTGACGAAATGCACTCGCCTTAACGCGCGGCAACATCTCGGAATTCTCTTTAATTGATCCTCTGTGTATTTTAGAGCTTTCCTTCTTTTCGGGTAGATAATATTGTTACTCGATAGGGTCTTGTATACTGTAGTCTTTTCAACATGAAATCTTCTGGCCAGTTTTCGCTGTGAGACCCCAATTTTGTTCTTAGCTGCTTCAATCAGTCTTGCCTCTCTTATATGGTTCAAAATCCGCGGTCGGCCACTTTTACGTAAATTAACACATGGTATCCCTTCTTCACATTCTCTGATTGTGCGATAAATTGTCGATTTGCTTATGTTTTGATCTCGATAAATATTAACAATATCTCGTTTCGACATTCGCCCAACCATATTATAAACACCTCGACGAATATCAATTTTATAAGACATTTTGCAGAGCACAAACCAAAATATTCTGCTTTGTTTATTAAATGTCAATAACTGATGACATTTCAATTCCATGGCCTTCTTTGTTAAATGCATTTTGCTTCTCGATCAGACCAGGTGAAATTTTTCCCAAAACTTAGGACCATACGTTATTATCTTTCTAATAAGGTAATTGTGGTAACTATTAATTTATAATTTATATATTTTTATTTATTATTATTTTTGTTGCTTCTCGAATGGCTTTGGAAATATCATCATCAAAATCTAACATTAACATTTCTATTTCAGTGCAGTATTCAAAGTAAAACCACTGCTTCGAGCCATCTTCTCCACCTTGTAATTACTGGTTTAGGAGGCAAAGGTACACTGGGAAGTCTTTCTTTAGTACAATCTATAAAATCATTTACCAACGAAAACAGATTTCTTATTTCTTCTGCAATTCTATTTACCCCGTGAGCTACACAAGTGCAATGAATTAAGTTAGGATAAAAAATTTTAAATTAACAGCAGCTTTTAAACAGCTCTATAATTATTTCATAATTGCTTGTAAATCGCGAGCTCATGAATTCCAGCAGATAACAGCTGCAGCTGATTATAGTTAGTTTTTACTATAGTTTTTGTTACAGGGTTAAGAAAACACTGAAGTCTAATAATTTAAATTAAAATTCTCACTGTAGTTAAAAAGAAAAACATTTTCCTTTGGTTAAAAAGCACTTTGCTTTTCTTTCACCCTATTAAGTATACATGGAAGTAGTCGTTACAATAAGTGGCTCTTTCTTTTACACACAGAATAAAAGTCTGAAGTCAAAGCGTTAATTGCAGCTTCGCTAATGAGTTTTGGAATTCCGCAGGGATAAAGTCGTCATTAGAGAAAGGGAACTTGCTTGAGAGTTTTATGCGACAATTGCGAAGTACTTTGCGTAGTGTTCGAGGAAATTTGATATAGAAGACTACACTAAAATTTCATTTTAAAAGAAAGTAATTTCTTTGTATGTAAAATATACTACTGGACAACAACACCTTGTGCTTCAAATAGTTGTAATGGGTCTAGACGGTTAAGATAGTGAAAAATGACCTCAGCGATATTTCAAAAATAAAAATACCATATTGTTCTATATTCAAAAGTATCTAACCAAAAAAATTTTCAGACTCCTAGACCCAAACATAACCTTAAAGAAGATTAAAACGTGCTCTTTCGCTTTTTTGAGGATATCTACGAATCATCGTAACAACTTTTTTTTCAGTTAATTTTTATTAGCTACAACATCGTATTTTTTATAAAAAGTTGGGCGCGAAATTCAAATTTTTTAACGCTTTTGAAATTTTTATAATTTGTTGACCTGGTCGTCTTCAGGCACCCTACACTGAGTATAAAAACGTTCAGACAGTTTTTGTGATACCTAATCCTAATACAACTACAATAAACTTTGATCAGATAAAAGGCATATATCGAGCACAGTTTAATTAAATCTTGCCCAAGTACTTTCGATCCCTAGATCATCTTCAGGGGCATCTGAAATAAGCCAAGAGACGTTTTTTTATAACCAAAGAAATTGATTAACTTCGATAAAAACTCGAAGTTTATGGTTGAAAAAAGGTTTTTATGTGATTAACGTTTATAGACTTACTTCGTCAATTGTGGCATATCCGGCAAGAACAAGATGTCATAAACATATAAATGTACATTACACTACACTACACATCTTGTTCTTGCCGGATAGGCCACAATTGACGAAGTAAGTCTATAAACGTTAATCACATAAAAACCTTTTTTCAACCATAAACTTCGAGTTTTTATCGAAGTTAATCAATTGCTTTGGTTATAAAAAAACGTCTCTTGGCTTATTTCAGATGCCCCTGAAGATGATCTAGGGATCGAAAGTACTTGGGCAAGATTTAATTAAACTGTGCTCGATATATGCCTTTTATCTGATCAAAGTTCATTTATTCGAGCATTCAACCTTATATTTACAACTACAATAGTTGAGCCAGTTTACCAAGTTTCCGTTAGATGCATCAAGGCATCACATACGCGCTAAGTGTTTTTGAAATGATTAGTTTATCCATCGCTTCGGACGAATAAGGTCAGATCCCATTTGTGTAGGGAATAGAAGATGATATAAATATCCTACCATTTATCGATGTAGATAATAAAGTGATAATATTAAGGTGTTTATGACTTTTAAGTACTACTTTGTTATCTGCAAATATGCCAATAAATATATTGGAGGTTTCAGGAAGCTGCTTTGCGGAATTCCCGCCTTAATGGGATGCATTTTGGATATTTCTTTCTTTACTTATGTTTTGAATTGTCTGTTTTCCAAGTATGCTGTAATTATTCGAAATAATAAGAATAATAAGAATAAGAAGTCCTCTATGCCAAATCTTATCAAAACCCGACTTACATAATATATAGTAAAAGTCACAGTTAAAATGCAGTGTTGGTCTTGCGGCGCGCAGCGATGCCGCTCATGTCGGCACAGTGGTGGGTGTGTGGTAGTTTTGCGATAGACTGAGAAATCAGAACCGTACACGCTTCGTTTCAAAAATCTTCATTCATTAATTTAACTAAGTTAAATAAGAGAAATAACAAAAAAAAAACAAATTCATTCTATAAAAAATGCATGTATACATAAAAATCTAATACCTCGTTAATACTTATATACATATACACAAAAAAATGCAGTAGTTTACCGTATACGACACGATAAATATATATATATATATATATATATATATTTATATATATATATATATATATTTATATATATATATATATATATATATATATATATATATATATATATAATATATATATACATCGGTTTAGAACGTCTTTCGACGTTGTCCGATACCTAAACACCATCTCTTCCTATCTTCGCAGTCGTTTGTTGTTAAATTTCTTTCGCTCATGGACTTGTTTACGCCGTGTTGCCATTCTATTACTTTTTTGGGGAGTCTTGTTGCTGGCATCCGTTGAACATGCCCATACCACCTTAACTGATTTTTCTCTATATCTTGAGTTATATTTCCTTCTATTCCCATACGTTGTTTTATTACATCATTTCTGATTCGGTGTTGTCTGGAAATACCTAAAGATCTCATTGCATCCATATCTACTGCTTCTATTCGATTTTTGTCCTTTTCACTAATTCTCCATGTTTCAGCGCCATAAAGAAGAGTAGTTTTAATCATGGTCTCATATATATTAAATTTTCTTCCTTTCGTTATCTCTTTACCACACAGTATACCATTGAGACATCCTAAGACTTTCTTTGCTTAAGTGATTCGTTTTTCTATTTCCCGTGTATCAGTTCCTGTATTGTCAAAGGCAACACCCAAGTAGTCATAGCTCTGATAGCAGGAAATATGTTGTCCGTTTTCGAGGTCTATGTTATTTGACTCGTTTCCAATACAAAGATATTTGGTTTTTGTTGTATTGACATTCATTCCCCAGTCGTTATATTCTTCTATCAGTTTTCTAAGCATGTACTGCATGTCTTCTTTGTCGGTCGCTAGCACTACCTGGTCATCAGCAAACTGGAGTGTATATATACATTCATTGCTAAGCTCTATACCCATCCTATGCACCTTTCTTTTCCATCTTTCCAATGCCGCTGCAACATATATCTTAAATAAGGTTGGTGAGATACAGCATCCTTGTCGCAAGCCTTTTGTAACCAGGAATTCTTCCGTTAGATATTTTCCTGTTTTTATCTGTGCCTTTGAGTCTCTATATAGTTCTTGTACAGCATTTATTAATGTGTGGTTGATGTTAGATCTTTTCAACGTTGTCCACAGTTTTGTTAAGGGGATGTTGTCATATGCTTTTTGCAGGTCTACAAAAGTAATATGAGTTTCTAGATTCTTAGCCGATCTTTTTGTATTATTTGTTTAAGACAAAATACGTTATCGGTGCACGATCTTCCTGCACGGAACCCGCTTTGTTCTTCCTCTTCATTGTGCTTATATTCTTCCTCGATCATATTTCTCAAAATTCGTCCATACAGTCTGCTCAGGGTGCTGGTTACCGATATGCCTCTATAATTATTACAATTCCTTTTGTCCCCCTTTTTGTGTATTGAGGACATGTATGCCGTTCTCCATTGTTCTGGTACTGGGTATCCATTTAGACACTGATTGATCACATAAGTTAATTTTTCAAATAGTTTATGAGTTCCATTCTTAAGCATTTCAGCATAGATTCCCTCAGGTCCATCGGATTTACCATTCTTTAGGGTCATTACAGCCTTCCTTACTCTTTCGATATCTACCCTCGCTTCCTCTCCTTGTATATGTACTGACTATGTTGGGGAGTCCGCTAGGTATTCTTGTCTTGTCTCTGTCAGCAAGCTTTCATAAAAAATATATGTACATAAAATACACAAGAATATCATAAATGAAATGTACTGTACATGTAGTATTAAAAACACAAATGAGCATTAAATCTGAAATATTTCTCGTTCATTAATATTAATTGCAATCAATATCTAAATCGTCCTTATTCTCTGAATCATCTCCTATATTAATTTTCACTGGTTCAATCCATTTTTGCAAATTGCCAACCGCAAACATTTTTTCTTCTACTTTCTTGACATACTTATGCCACTTATAGGCGTTGGTAAGTTTCTGTTATCACCTTTTCACCTGACTCCCCCCTATCTCAATCGGGTTCAGCTTACAGTGGTAAGGCTCAAAATCTTAACAAAATTTTCAATTTTGTACTTCTGTATCTGTAGAGACGGGAGGGCGAGTTAAGTTTCACAGCACTTAGGTCACAATCGACACATTGTGCATCCTCCCAGGGAGCTGTCACCCTTAGCTCATTGTCCATCCTGCCATTTCTAGGAAGGTGGACAAGTCACCAGGAGACATCTCTCTTATGTACTCTCGTATTAACGATAACTCCGGGCATTCACATAGGACATGCTCTACAGTTTCGTTTTCTCGTTCACACTTCCTACATAGAGGTGTGTCTGCTAGCTCCAGTGTGTGGAGGTGTTTGCTTAGTTGACAATTTTGTACTTATCGTAATTGTCTCTAAAAACGACCGCAGGTAATCTTCCTCAAAGAAAATCTTGTCTTTTCAATTGGCCTTTTTTTGATTTGACATTTGTTTGTCGTCTCGGAACAAAAAAGGATCTAATCACCTTCTGAATCATCGGACGCTCTGTAAAGGGCTTCGAATAATGCTATCGAATACTCCTCTATCCAAGTCCATTTACGGGGAATGGATTTGGTTAAAATATTTGTCTTCGGTGTCTTACCTTTAAAAAGGCAAGATATTTCTTACATTACAATTCTTCGTCGAAATAAAAACACCAAGTTGAAGTCGAAAAATAATTCTAAGCCACAGAGTATGAAAAATAACAGAAAGCGGAGCCCCTAGAGCATTAAGCTCTAGGAGAGCTCGTGAGGAACTGACCTGACTGACCTAAAAATCGCCTATATTTATATGTGCTGTTCGAGTGATAAATAGGGATTTTACTATAGTGATATCATCGAGCAATATTCCTTTTTTTCTAATGCAGAGTTAGAGAATAGATCCACAATTTACATTTTGCGCCTATAAAGTCTGGATCTATTCTATTAATTAAAAGTTTTTTCTAGTAATTTGAAGATTGTTGATAAGAGACTGATTGGTAGATAGGATGAGACTTCACTGGGATCGTTCCCTGGTTTTGGGAAAAAGAGTATTTCTGCAATTTTTAGGTTTCTAGGCCAACAAATAAATAGCACTTTTTAAGTTAACAATTAGAAGAAGAAGTATATAAGTGTAAAAAGAGATGTATTGACAATATTCCAATAGAATAAGAGTAATTACTATTTAAATGGGAATAAGCCACAATTAAAAGTTAAAGTAAGTTTATTGACGTTTCAATTTCCACTTCGAAAATCAATAAACGTCAATAAACCTACTTTAAGCTTTAATTGTGGCTTATTCCCATTTAAATAGTAATTACTTTAAAATGCCACAAAAAAATAGCTTTAGAACAATATTAATAATAAGAGGAATTAAAAAACAGGCAATGCGCCTAGATAAAATCACAAAAAAGTTTTACGACTATCATAATAATTTTAATAGTATATAATTCTGGCGTCCTAATAGGAAAGGTCCTATCTGCAAAATTTGGTAAATTAACTTTATTGGCTCACGACATGCGTACACAGATTATCTATGTATGTAAAAAATGAAATTGTCCTATAAGCGTCTTAAGTGCCTTATTATATACCTAAAAGGTTTGTCCTAACTGATTAAAAAGCCATGTTCACTAACATAAATTGTCCTATCTCACATATACTAAGAAAAATTGTCCGTTTTAACTTTAAAAATGCAGTTAGGACTATTTAAGCGAGCTTTTTATACTGTCATTTATCAGTTAGGACAATTTTGCGTAGTAAGACAGAAGCATGTATGTAAGATAACTTCAAATAACTAATTATAAAAGGTATTTGTTATTGTCAGACGTTGGATGCCTTCTCATGTTTTTTGTATATTAAGTAAATATATATTGTGGGAAATGAATGAAGGGTAAGTTAAATAATGTTACCTTAGGTATAAACCATAAATCAATAACTGACTGTAATTATTATTTGTAGTGGTAGCAAAAAACATAGACGCATATGCGACTATATTCTTCGGTAGTAGCAATGCAGTGTCACTTAGCCGGAAAAGCGATAGATGTAAACTTATTGTATTTAGCCAAAATTGAGAATGATCCAGATTATGCACCTGTGCCGTCCAATGAACTCGACAATAATATAAATGGAAATGAGTCAGATTCTAGTTACGAATCTAACCAAAATATTTTCTCTGGTAAAAACATACAGATATTGTCCAACGTATTGCTAGCCCCTGCAAGTGCTAATCAGGTAAACTTAAGTAATTCAAGATATTCAATTATCGAACTAAAAGAACGTAAGAGAGCCTATCCGATATAGAACCAGAAGAAAACGAATTTAACTTCGTTCAGGATTTCATTCGAGATATTCATTTTACAGCTCACAATTATAAACAAAGCAGTTGATAAAGCTGAAAGTAAACTGTATACAAAAACACAATACTGGCTATTGGAAAAAAGAACACCAAGAACAATTTGTTTTGAGCTGCGTAAAATAAAGTGAGAAAAAAAGAAGTTCATCTCAAAATCAAGAGTTTATTCCTACAAATACTATCTAATATCAGAGAAAGCCGAAGAAGTGTGTGTTTGCAAGATATTTCTTTTGGCGACACACAGAAGAGAGCACGCTCTTTATAGAAAATACCTTCCCAGTGATGTAAACATGATTTTTCTTACGAATTATACAGAAAAAGTGTGTCTAATGATCCAAATATATCCTTTGTCTGTCTAGGAAATGAAGAATGCTGGGCCTGCGAAGCATTTGAAATACATAAAAACGCCACATCTCATGAAGCTGATGTAGAAAATCTTGCTAACTGTGATCTGTGCAAAAATGATTTTATTGATTTAAAAGATACTTTTATAATGAGATACGCTAACGAGGCTCTAGATTCGTAATACATGTCGTGGTGTAACAGATAGACAAAATAATCTTATATCCGAATTAAAGGCGCACATTCCTCAAAATCTTATACAATTTTACATATATTACGATGTAAATTGACTATTAAGTTTTAAAAGTTATTCTAATAAAGTTAAAAGTGTTAATTAGAATTTTACTTTTATTTAGGACAATTTCAGTATGTAGTACAAAAAAAGTACTTCATATATGATATAATAAAAAATCAAATAATCTGGAAAGAATAAATCAAAATTATGACTAGCATTTAAATTCTATTCCCCGACATAATATATAAAATAAAACATAAAGAGTTTCTTAAATAACCAAGCGTTATACAATGAAAAGAAACAAAAACTGGATTTTCTCAAAACCTAAATTTTGCAGATAGGACCTTTCATGTTAGGACGGCAGAATTTTTTCCATAAAGTAGCAGTAGTAGTAGAATATTTTTGCTTCCAAAATAGCTTAGCACATGAGACAACATCATTTAAATAAAATTTTACTAATTTCTGATAAAGATTTTTTTGACATTTGATCTACGATTCCCTTTTTTATTAGGAACCATCGTGTTGAAATACATTGTATATATCAAATCAAAATTTTTATCCGTGCGTGTATAGTGTTATTTCTTGCTCTATCTGATATTTTTAAGAAACTCATCTGACACTCGTTATAATCGAACTTTTCTGGGTCTAATCAAGAACATATCTAATAGACAAGAACAAAATGGGATTGACGAATCGATAACTAGGGGTTTGCCAAGAAAAACGATGATGAGTCAATTATGACGGAAAATCCTCTAGAACTTTTCTTTCGTATCGATTGAGGAAACAAAATACGAGAAGTAATGTGTAGAGGAGCGCAAATTGGCAATCACAGTTATACGGGATGTTTGCTAAGGGGTGTTCACTCGATTATATAGTAAGTCTAAAATACGAATTTCTTCGCGTTGTTTGATCAAATGAGCCACTTTGTAAAGCGTTATCTTTTCTCTTTATTTCCCTTTAGTTCTCTTGATGTGCACTGAAAATTTACACAATTTTCGCTAGTATTTACTCAGAGTTATCTTAACGTTGCAGTTGATCATAGAGGTTGGAAGGTATGAGTGAACCATTACAGGAAGCGATACCGAAACTCACTTGATTCAATAAGGGCCGAAATGAATTATTAGCGTGAAATATTGGACAGACTCAAATATAGAAACTTATGTTACAGATCAATATCTGTGAGGACAATTAAACCTAAGATTTTTCAATTTTGCTTGTACAAGATTCACACACAAATTTTTTACGTATATAACAAATTTCACATGTTTTGTTTTTGTTGCAGTTCCCCATTTGGCGTTGCCTACGTTTATTATTTTATTTGATTTCTTTGTTGTACCCTTTGGATTTGTATTCAATTGATGTTGTCCTGCCCTGAGTCATATGTTGCTCGTGTGTAAAGGAGCTTGTAGGAGATTGTAAATAAACAGATTAATAAAAAAACTTAAGAAAAAGTTTGAGAAAAGCGCATTTACAACAGTAGACGCAACGAGTTTCAGGTACCTATGTAATTACGAGTGACGCATTCAAAAATATTTACTTTTAAATATTTTCTTAACGTAAAAACTTCAACAAACATTATACTGTTTTGTTTTATTTTGATATTATATTGACCCTTTATCTAAATGAACAAAAATGTCTAATTTCCTATTTAATAAAAAATTATTCCAAAATAAGTAACTACCCATGTGATTATTCTAAATCACAACCAATTATAAAAAATCAATAACACCCAACACTTACTATTAGTCAAATAAATTTAGGACAGGTTTTTTACTCGCCTTATAGTATAAACCAATCAGTATATACCAATTATAAATGGATAACACCCAAAACTTGCTATTAGTCAAATACATTTGGGACAGGTTTTTTACTTGCCTTATCGGTAGAACTAGTTTTAAGTTCTTACATTTTTATTGGCGAATCAATATTTCGGGTACGACTGTGTATTACTGGCCATACCACTCACGAATAGCTGCTTAATGTGTTGTTTTTTGAAGGTGTGTGAGTTAAGCTGAAATATTATTTGATAAACCGGTAAACCAATAAAAAACGAACGTGCCTTCAATAGTGTGACTTATTTATACTTAGAAAATTATGGATAATGAGTAAAAACAATTAAACTACTTGGTTAATTGTTACAAAAACTGTGACTTTGATTGTTTTCGTATGAAAGATATATTGTCGGGTTACAAGAAAAATACATTAAGTAAAAATATCCACGTTTGACTACTTTTGCTTAAACATTTTTGTATTTTATTTCCTTTTGAATAAACAAGCGTAAAATTATTTTTTTTTACATTTCTAGTATATTTTACATGTATATCAAGTTTTTCATAGATGTACTAAGCACTACGAATATTTTTCATGTTTTTTATGACTGAGTTTCAATTCTCTGTTAATAAAGTTTTTATTTTAATCAAATGCGCATCTTTCCTTTCTTTTAGCCACTTGCTAGCGGGGTGAGGTGCTCGAATAGTGAGAGTGATAAGGTTCTTAAGTAGTGGATTTCAGCATATCTCTGAGACTTTGACAATCTTAGAAGTTGCCAGGTGAAATTTCCGTTTGTTGCATATTAAACAAAAATGGACAACTCCATCACTTCTATTATCTCTGATTCTCTAGCGAGAATTTTTATCATAATATTTGCCGTTCTAACCATACATTTTGGTGATTTCCTTGTTTCACATTCTGTAGGGGAGAGTTGCCAATATTGTACCAGTTAACATATTTCGAATTTTGATTTAAATAATATACGTTATATTTAACTAAACGATGTATCAGGATAAATAATAAACATTTACACACACGAGATAATTTTTGGAACTTGATATCGTTAGTTTTTCTGTTAAAAAATATGTTTTCCTGGTAGGTTGCAAGTGGTACAATTTAGAAGACTAGTTGCCTTTATTGTACCATGAGTTTTCTTAATTGTACCCGTAGTAACCTATATAGAGAGATCAGTGTATAGTAAAATAAATTTTATTGTGAATACCATTAATCATGTTTTGTTTAATACAATTTCTTTTTTGCTAAGTTTTTCTTGACAGATTCTTTGTTTCTTTTAAGACTAGTTTTTACCTTCTAGTTTTATTTTTGGAGCACTTACAAGTTTTTTGGACGATTTCGGTTAAACTTTCCCCAATTTCTTTTTTATTTATTTTATCTGTTCCTGCGCTAACTATAGCTGTTTAGCTAATTCTAATTTAATTTTATAGAGACTTCCCGTCAAAACCATTGCTCTTGTGCTGTTCCCTTTTCTCCGAGTTTCACTACCTTCATGGTCATTTACATTTTTAACCAAACAAAAGTTATAATCTTTGAAGACCACGCGATTGGCTTAAAGAATGATCTATCCAAAGGCTTCACGCGATGGGTCGTATGTCCAGGAAATTGTAGCACTATTACACCGTGCTCTCTAGTACGTAAAATTGCTTCAGGATTCTTGTAGTGCTTTGTATGCCCATCCAGTACCAAAAGAACTATTTTCTACTGTTGGGTTTACAGAATCAATAAAATGCTAAAGCCATTTTACAAATAGGTCACTAGTCATGTAGCCTGATTCTGATATCTCAACCATACTCCCTTGTTGAGCACCAACTCTCAAATCATTGTATACCCATAAGCACAGGTGGAACGTAAATTCCTGAAGCACTCGCACAGCAAACAACTGTCGTGTTGACTCCACGTTCTCCACTGGACACTGACCCAATTTGCATTTTACCTTTTTATGCGATAACATTTTGACATTTGTTCTGCACAGTGCTGACACCCGTTTTGTCAACGTTATGTCCTTATGACGAGCTTTAAAAGCATAAAACCACTTATTTCCTACCCTTTGGGATTCTTTATAAAAATTATCTGGTATTTGATTTTCCTCAACGATTTGAAATGTAAGCCGTCTAAAATCATTGATCGTGAGGCCAAATATCAACGTCTCCAGTTTTAAAAGATGATCAACTAGCTTTTTCTACACTACTGTTGGTAACACACTTCCTCGGCCAAAATCCTTCGTTTCTTTATTTGCCTTCACATTGACTCTATACTGCCCGCAGCATTCATTTAATCCCATGTCTCCATTACGAAATTTTTGAAGAATCCGGCTCATGTCGTCCACATTCCAAGTCTCATATTTTCCTTTGGGTATCTAAAACACACAAGAACGGTGTGTGTTATTTATTTATTTATTTTTAAAAATAAGTAGGTCTTAAATACTCAGTGGTATCTAAAATTGTACCGATACATTACAGGAAACTCGGCGTTTTACAATATGGGAAACTTGCACTTTATTTATATAAACTACGATTCCTAACCTAAAAATGGTCCGGCAGAGGGAAGCAACTCAATTTTATACACCTAAATACATGATTTTCTTGTATTTATAAACCAAAATGGTTTACACATACCTTTACAGATGCTGTAACCTTACATATGGAACTAGAAAACTATATTGAAACACTATGAAATACAAAAAATTCGATAAAATAAAATTGACAAATGTGAAGATAGTAAAACTTCAGCAATCAACTCTAGGTAGTAACTAGTTCCACTAAACTCTGGATTTCTTATAAAGGATAAATACAGTGGCGGTACAATATTGGCGCTGCTACAATTTCGGCTACTTTCCCCTATATTTTATTAGGTCCACAAATACGAGATTTGGTAACAGATAACAGCTTCGAAAGCATACTTGGAAAAAAGAGCATTATAAACTTGTTTCAAAAAAATGTGATTTAAAAATTCTTGGGAAACTGTACTTGGATAACTGCAAGGAAAATATCAACAAGCTATATAATTATAACAATATAAAAGCCTCCAGTGATTTGTTATATATTTCCTTAATTCACTACCTTGGAATCGAATTAATAAAAAGAACCGTTCCATTCAGCTCTAGTATGAAAACAGTTTCTCTACGATTGACGTTAAATACACAATTGCAATTTTATTTGGTCTTCGTCACATTTTACTTCGATGCCGTCTAGTCTTCGTATATTCTGCTTCATTCTAAAGGAAAACTTCCCAATTGAAGCCAGCCAGTCGTGAAAATTGTTCGAAAAAATTTCCTTGGATAACTGCAAGGAAAATATCAACAAATTATATATAACAATATAAAAGCCTACAGTGATTTGTTATATATTTCCTTAATTCACTACCTTGGAATCGAATTAATAAAAAGAACCGTTCCATTCAGCTCTAGTAAGAAAACAGTTTCTCTACGATTGACGTTAAATACACAATTGCAATTTTATTTGATCTTCGTCACATTTTACTTCGATGCCGTCTAGTCTTCGTATATTCTGCTTCATTCTAAAGGAAAACTTCCCAATTGAAGCCAGCCACGCGTGAAAATTGTTCGAAAAAATTTCCTTGGATAACTGCAAGGAAAATATCAACAAATTATATATAACAATATAAAAGCCTACAGTGATTTGTTATATATTTCCTTAATTCACTACCTTGGAATCGAATTAATAAAAAGAACCGTTCCATTCAGCTCTAGTAAGAAAACAGTTTCTCTACGATTGACGTTAAATACACAATTGCAATTTTATTTGATCTTCGTCACATTTTACTTCGATGCCGTCTAGTCTTCGTATATTCTGCTTCATTCTAAAGGAAAACTTCCCAATTGAAGCCAGCCACGCGTGAAAATCGTTCGAAAAAGTCAAGAGTTCTATAGGTCGCTCGTCAGATATTTTTATAGCAGGTTTATTATCGCAGAAAAGTTGTTTGACTAATTTCAAAGATCGATTTTTATGGTGATTAGTATAACACTTCTTAATTTTAAGAGTTGATTTATGGACACGAAGTGGATGAAAGAATAATAAATTTATTATTGCATTTTGAGGTTAGGTCAGGGCTATTAAACTTCTGCGGTAGTAAAGAAAAAGCATAAAACCGCACCTTGTTTTAAAACAACTATAATCACAAGTTAAGTAAGAAAAAGGATTACAAATATTTTATAAAGAATATAAAAATATATTTTAATAAACACTCATAAAACTCCTTTACGATTATTTTACTCCTCTTAATAGCTACCGTAGAGTTTTACCTGTACAAAAAGAGAACAATTTCTTGGCAGTTCTATTTATTTTTGTTTTATTTTCCAGAAGTAACGATTTAGGTTTAATTTCTTACCAGAACGTCGTTTCTGAAACTATATGTGTCGTAACTTTTTTGTCGAGATCAAAAATATTTATAGAGTAAATACTCCACCAAAAACGAAAATGTAACAAACCCTCTAAAAATCATACAAATAAGCTGCATTCTGCTAAAAATGACAATTTTGGGAGCCCAAAAAGATTCAACAAAATTTGCCAATCCTATCCACGGACTTCCTCCTAAAACCCCCACGTAGGCTGGGGGAAACTTAAAATATTAATTTTACAGGAATCTGTATACCCTAGGAAAAAAGGTTTTATACAAAAAATATAGCTTAGGTAATTTTAAATAAAAAAGTTTTTAAGTACTTTTCCGTAGAACCGTTATCTCAGAAATAATACTTGAAGCGACCGGCGATTTCGAATGTCAGTCAGCGCGTAAAATCAATTTTTTAAATTAATTTAATTTAAATTTTCACATTTCAAATGATCTTAAATATTTAAAACTCGTTTTTTTTTTATTGCATAAGTATATTTGTTAAAACTTCACAACTTCAGCTACAAATTCCACCGAATACCGTCTTCATGGAAATATTTCCCGTGACGTGAGACCGTTTGTAATATGAAAGTTTAAATTCAGCGTTTCTTAGGCATATTTCAACTGAAAATCGAAATTTTATGTCATAAGTTTTAAACATTGGGCTCTAACAATGAAAATTCCACATCGAGCGATCAATGAAAGTGTGATAAATTGTAATACATAGAGTGCCACCATGTATAAAAAAATCAGTCCCCAAGTGTAACATTTTTTTTTCGTAAATATTGTTTTTCATAACGTCTATGAACATGTATAAGCAACCTTTGTTGGGAGAAATACGTTTCCTTGATAATATTAATCTGTTTTGTTGATGGATAACGGGTATCCACTATGGCCAAAACTAATAAATATTTATTTTGCGCCATGGTGGACAAGCTGTATCCACCAATGATTTCAGACTATTCGAGGGTGTTACAACACCGCTACTACGTGCCGAATAGCTGTTTGGCCTTGGGAATGCGTTTCATTAGTTGTTTTCAGTCAACTTTTAGTTGTGAAGTGTGAAAGTATTGACGATTTCTTATGAAAAAGAACAGAAGCGTCTTCATGATATGTGGAATGAGTTTCTTTCAGAAGAATAAAATTTTTCGGCGAGTTGTTCCGATTATGAACCCAGTAGCGAATATGAATTATCCTTGGAAGATTCTGACGTTGAAATTGAAATTAATGAGGCCAGTAATAATACACCTTCTACTTCTACAGCGTCGACCACTTTTACTGTTCCTTCAACTTCTCGTTCACGTAATACGTTGAATGAAACTATCGAGAATGTGATTACCAAATATGCACCTGCATCTGATAGTTTCGATAACACCAGAAAACATTCAATGTTTACTGAAAATGTATGTGATGAAACCAGAAATTTTAGGTGGGGTCCTGTGACTGGTGAACATTTACGAAATTTTACATTTACTGCTAATTCTGGTTTTGCAATGTCATTGTATGACAACTATGATAAGTCGCTGTATTATTTCTATAAACTTTTCATTTCGGATGAGGTAGTTAATTTTTTGTAAATGAAACCAATCGTTATGCTTTACAGTAACAAGAAGAAGCACTAAAAATAAAAGCTAAAATTCATCGGTGGGTCGATACAAACACCGAAGAGATGGAAAAATTTATAGGAATCATTATGTGGATGGGTATAGCCTTAAAACTTGGAAAGGTTTTCTCCTCAAGTGCGATGAAAGTTGTCTTTAGCCTCTTATTCCAAAACGGCCAGTTCCATCTACATTAAATATGGTTTGTTTGGTGTAGCCACATTCATCTTGTATGGATTTTAATTTCTGTGGATAGCATGACGCAGCCTCTTTATCAGCACTTGTCGCTTCTCCGCTTTCTACAATTCTATGTCAATTATAGCGAACGTTACTAGCTTTAAACTATTTACTGGACTCTTTTCTTTATCCTTATTTATTCTTTATGAGTATAAGAAGCTAGTCCATAAAAGGTTTTTGCTTAGATGAATCGATATGAATCTTATATGAATCGATGAATCCTCGAAGTGCAGTAGAAAGAAAGACATTACCACGATATTTAGGAGAACGAGGACTTATGGATATAAGTAAGCAACTAGAAAAACAAATAACTAATTTAAGAACTTATTTTCAGGTGCAGGCTGAGACATCTACTCTGATCCACCGATCAAACTGAGGCAACCAGAAATGCGCGAAACCGTCTTACTAAGGATGAAAAAATGCGCACCTGGATGGGTAAAACTCTGCACTGGCGACATCCCAATGAGGTCAGTCAAGACCATATCGACAATATAGCGTCAAACTATTGGCTGACATCAGGAAAGATGTTCACTGAAACAGAAGGTTCATTACTGGGTATTCAGGATCAGGTTATACCAACCAAAAATTACCTAAAATATATCGTTAAAGACCCTTAGGTCCAAAATGACAAATGCCGATATAGATGTCAAGCTCAGGAAACCATCCAACATCTTACCGGGGGCCATCTTACTCAGTAGGAAAGATCCTTCATCAAGAGATCCTTCACCGAGAGCCATCAAACTGGGACTTCTTCAAACAAACCTTCTCCCATAATATCAATACGTTTCTGAGCGTATACTTAAGAAAAACAGCTATAAGCAATACTGGGACCGCACAGTGCTCACAGACCAAACAGTGGCATATAATTGACCAGATCTTATACTAGCTAATAAACTTAAGAGACAAACAACATTAATTGATGCGGCGATACCCAACAACAATAATCTTCTTGTTAAACAGAACGAAAAAATCGCCAAGAACAGAGATCTGGAAATTCAAATACGAAGACAGTGGAGAATAGAAAGTACCCAGACAATACCTATTATTCTCTCTACTACTGGAATAATTCCGAAGAACCTCCTAGAAAATATAAAAAAGCTAGGTCTGAATAAACATCTCTACAAGACCATACAGAAAGCTGTACTACTCTCAACGTCACGAAAATTTTTGGGAGATACTCCAGCATACCAAGTCACCTAGGGCTCGATAACATGGAAAGAGTCTTACCAGAGCTCAATCCTTTTGATACCGTATTTATCTGGGATGAGTGATTTTACCCTTAGAGGGAGTGTGAGCCGTATGGCTAAATCTGGATAAGTCAACATAAAAAATATTTTATTAAAAAATAAACAAAATTGAACAAAAAGACATAAGAATTTAGACGATTAAGTAAAGATACATCAAAACGGATAAGCAAGAATAGAAACAATTTTGGAAGTAAAAGTTTACTTAAAGTTTAGTTCCTTTTTTGTATTGATTATTTGATTTTATTTGGTTACCGCATTAAGATTATTTGACCGAGAAAGAAAATTGGATAAAATTAATTTTTAGCCGCAATAAAGTTTTGAGTTGCAAAATTTAAAAAGTTGAGACATGTTCCCAAAAGTTGCCATGTTAAAGAATTTTGCGGAAAATGCGTAACTTGATCCAAATTTAAAATACCATTAAATGGAAACCAAATCAGAGTAAATCCCATGAAATGTTCGAAAAAAGTTTAGATTGATACCGCAATGAAAATCGATTCGGCCGCTTTCTTTTTTATAGTCGGGTCGCTTGCTGAACATTTGTACAAAAGTCCTTTCTGTCTTCTTTGTGTCGTTTACGTCACATCATTTAGATTAGGGTACTTTGTCTTTAATGTTTTCTTTCTTCACCAGTGGAACGTTAAATTTTACCTCCAGAGTAAAATTCTAAGGTCAAATTTTTATTCTGCGTGTTAAAAATTAACTCTCCAGTCAGAAGAAACTACCATATTGGAAAAATTGTTCTATCCTATGTCAAAAAAAGATATTTAGTTGCTTGTTTAATTCCTCCCCTGATTTGTGGATATGACCAATAGTGGAACAATTAGAGAACAATTTTTTTTGTGGGATATGTTTCGTATAAATTAGAAGAATTAGAATTTAAGTAACTGTTTTACTACATACATATTTTTTTATTTTCATTTGAAATTGCAGTAAAGTAAACAAAATAAATTAGTTTCATAAGTAAACCAGCAAAATTAATTAAGAATTTTTATGTCTTACAATCAAAATTATAAGCAGAATTATTTAATACCAAAATTAAAACACCATAATTAAAATAACCCTTAAAATAATTTTTATAAATTAACCCATTTTCTACCATTTTCCCAAAACGATTATTTTCTATATCTTCGTCATCATATAACATAGTTAGTGCTTCTTTTAACTTAAAACCACGACTAAATAGAAAAAAACAAAAAAACCCATTATTTATCACATATTTTCCCTGTGACGGTATGGTCACAAATAAATATTACCAGCTTTGCCACATTTGATACAATACTTGTGTGATAAATTGTATAAATGTGTCTTAAACAAATTTCTCTAGATACTATTTTTTCAAAAATTTTTTGATATCTTCAAAAATAATACTAAATAATATTACTTACTTAACGTTAACGTTACTTAAGTGAATTATAGCTCACATGTAATGGTTACCACAAGTTTAAACAGTTAATTAATATTACTATTTTGTGGTTTGTTGAAGACTCCTAGAAAAAAAAACTCTAAAATAGGTCCGAAATGTGTAAAGGAAACTCCTGTATTATCGAACTATTTGGCCAAAATTCAGACAGTCATGGAACACCCTCTATTCGCCAGATTTAGCACCTTGAGACTTTTACTTCTTCCCAAAAATTCAATCCAGGTTGAAAGGAACCTTTCACTAGTCGTTAGATGACATACAACAAAAATTGGCACAACTACTCAGCAACCTGTCGGACGGTGACCTCACGGATTGCTTTATACAGTGGAAGATTCACATCGAGCGGTGTACGGATGCAGAAAGAGAGTATATTAAAGGAGAAAATAAAGAATTACGAGAAAATTGCAAAGTAAGACTCGTATATCTATAAATAGAATAATATAAGCATTATTTTAATTTGCTTGTTATACCGTTAAAACTCGCCAGCTTGTAATTATTTTAAAACAGATGCTAATGCTCATTCAACAAATGAAATATATTTGGTATTTCGGAAATCTTTTATTATATATACAGCAATTAATGTACCAATATTTATAAAAAGGTGACAATCTTTACAGTACAATAATATTGTTCTGAAGCTATTTTCTTGTGGCATTTTAAATTAATTACTATTTAACTGGGAATAAGCCACAATTAAAGGTTAAAATACGTTTATTGACGTTTCAATTTCCACTTCGGAAATCGTTCTCAAAATACAAACATTAGTAAATTAAACAAATTTTGTTTTTGTTACTTAGTGAAAAATTCTTCTAATAATTTAATTTTATCTGACTCATCTATATTGACAATTCAGACATACATTATACATTTTAAAGTAGACGACTTTAAAATGATATTGCCAATATTGTTGAGTTGCGTTCCTGGGACGACTTTACTTATAAGATAGTTCATTCGATTACATGAAATCAACTTTAACTTGAGAATATCCGTCAGAAAAGATCATAACATGTAATTCGTCTTTAAAAAGACAAATACATGCCATGATGACAGTAAAATTCTCCTGTTAGTGATTCCATAGTAAATTATGAGGGAAAAACCAGGAAAAAAACCTCATAATACTATCCCGACATGGTAAGTATTTGATCTTGCATTTAGTTTACCTTCAATAAATACCAAATTCCGATTTTATATGTTTGTTATTTAAAAAATATAAATGATGTATTCTCCATATGTTACTGACTTACCAATACTGGTATTTTCTTTTTAATAACTTCCTCTTTCAATATGGGTAACCAGATCCTACTACATTCTGCCGAGGAATTCGCGACACAATTGGTCTCATTTAGCATAATTAGAGCCGCTTCTTTGATTTTTCTCTTTTTACCATCCGTTTGTTTTAGGACTATATTTGAATCATTCCATTGAACCCTATGTTCATTATCCCATGCATGTTTACATATTTGAGATCTATCAAATTCTCTATTTTTAATATAGGATTGATGTTCACTTATTCTAAGATTTAATGGCCTTGATGTTTCACCTAAATAAAACTGATCGCATTCACAAGGTATTTTATAAATGCAATTCTTTGTCCTTTCTTGTTCATTGTTAGGTTTGGTTTTGGACAAAATAGATCTCAACGTGTTTGTTGTTTTGAATGTTGTTAAAATGTTGAATTTATTTCCTATCCTTTTAAGCTTTTCCGATAATCCTTTTATATATGGTATTGTTATTTTCCTCGTATTATCCCTTGTATATGCTGTAGGATCTCGTTCTTAGTTGTTTTGTTCTATTCGATCGATTGTTGAAAATTCCCTATTTATAAACGATAAAGGATAATCATTTTTTAATAAAACAGATGTTAACAAATGTTTCTCCTCCAAGAACGAATTTTCGTTAGAACAAGTAATTTTGGCTCTATCGTATAAGGATTTAATGATTCCCTTTTTAATATTAATATTGTGATTTGATTTGAAATTTAAATATCTGTTGGTGTGTGTTGGTTTTCTATACACCTGAGTTTCGTATCCAGTATCGTTCTTAGAGATTAAAACATCCAGAAAAGGTAATGTGTTATTATATTCCTTTTTCATGGTAAATGTTATTGTCTCTTCTTTATCGTTTATATCATTTAGGAATGTGTCCAACAACTCTGATCCATGAGGCCATATTGAGAATACATCATCTACATATCTCCACCATACTGAGGGTTTTAAATTTTGTTTAGAAATAATATTTGTTTCAAAATCTTCCATAAATATATCGGCTAATAATGGAGATAAACTAGAGCCCATTGCTAGTCCAAAACTTTGTTTATAGAATTCATTATTTAGTTGAAAATATGTATTATCAGTACATACTGTTATTAACTCCATTATAGCTGATATATTTAGTCTTGTTCTAGTTGCCAATGTATCATCACTCTCTAATTTTGTCTTGACTATATTTAAAGTCTTATCTAATGGCACATTCGTAAATAAAAGTACCATGAATTCTCCTTGTAGTGAACTATCAAAATTTTTATTAAATATTTTAAAACCAATTGCAAATAAAAATGACACATTTATAAAAAATACACAACATTTTTTAAATAAATTATCAAATATTGAATTTAATTCAAATAATACTTTAGTAAGTTTTGACATAAATAGTTTATTTACGAATGTGCCATTAGATAAGACTTTAAATATAGTCAAGACAAAATTAGAGAGTGATGATACATTGGCAACTAGAACAAGACTAAATATATCAGCTATAATGGAGTTAATAACAGTATGTACTGATAATACATATTTTCAACTAAATAATGAATTCTATAAACAAAGTTTTGGACTAGCAATGGGCTCTAGTTTATCTCCATTATTAGCCGATATATTTATGGAAGATTTTGAAACAAATATTATTTCTAAACAAAATTTAAAACCCTCAGTATGGTGGAGATATGTAGATGATGTATTCTCAATATGGCCTCATGGATCAGAGTTGTTGGACACATTCCTAAATGATATAAACGATAAAGAAGAGACAATAACATTTACCATGAAAAAGGAATATAATAACACATTACCTTTTCTGGATGTTTTAATCTCTAAGAACGATACTGGATACGAAACTCAGGTGTATAGAAAACCAACACACACCAACAGATATTTAAATTTCAAATCAAATCACAATATTAATATTAAAAAGGGAATCATTAAATCCTTATACGATAGAGCCAAAATTACTTGTTCTAACGAAAATTCGTTCTTGGAGGAGAAACATTTGTTAACATCTGTTTTATTAAAAAATGATTATCCTTTATCGTTTATAAATAGGGAATTTTCAACAATCGATCGAATAGAACAAAACAACTTAGAACGAGATCCTACAGCATATACAAGGGATAATACGAGGAAAATAACAATACCATATATAAAAGGATTATCGGAAAAGCTTAAAAGGATAGGAAATAAATTCAACATTTTAACAACATTCAAAACAACAAACACGTTGAGATCTATTTTGTCCAAAACCAAACCTAACAATGAACAAGAAAGGACAAAGAATTGCATTTATAAAATACCTTGTGAATGCGATCAGTTTTATTTAGGTGAAACATCAAGGCCATTAAATCTTAGAATAAGTGAACATCAATCCTATATTAAAAATAGAGAATTTGATAGATCTCAAATATGTAAACATGCATGGGATAATGAACATAGGGTTCAATGGAATGATTCAAATATAGTCCTAAAAGAAACGGATGGTAAAAAGAGAAAAATCAAAGAAGCGGCTCTAATTATGCTAAATGAGACCAATTGTGTCGCGAATTCCTCGGCAGAATGTAGTAGGATCTGGTTACCCATATTGAAAGAGGAAGTTATTAAAAAAGAAAATACCAGTATTGGTAAGTCAGTAACATATGAAGAATACATCATTTATATTTTTTAAATAACAAACATATAAAATCGGAATTTGGTATTTATTGAAGGTAAACTAAATGCAAGATCAAATACTTACCATGTCGGGATAGTATTATGAGGTTTTTTCCTGGTTTTTCCCTCATAATTTACTATGGAATCACTAACAGGAGAATTTTACTGTCATCATGGCATGTATTTGTCTTTTTAAAGACGAATTACATGTTATGATCTTTTCTGACGGATATTCTCAAGTTAAAGTTGATTTCATGTAATCGAATGAACTATCTTATAAGTAAAGTCGTCCCAGGAACGCAACTCAACAATATTTTTTTTACTAGGTAAAGAAGAAGGAAGAATTTTTTACTAAGTAACAAAAACAAAATTTGTTTAATTTACTAATGTTTGTATTTTGAGAACGATTTCCGAAGTGGAAATTGAAACGTCAATAAACGTACTTTAACCTTTAATTGTGGCTTATTCCCAGTTAAATAGTAATTAAGTACAATAATGTAAAAACAGTTGTATTCAATACGTCATAACCAATAATATTCAATTATTTAAACTGTTTAATTTGGTGAATTGATTCCTAAATAATGTAAACAAGCCGCCCTACTATAATGCTATCCATAGTAATCCGTGAACCCTACCGAAATACCCAAATAATCCGCAATGTATAGCAATTTTCTTTGAGGCTCTAGCCGGAGGAAAATATTTTATCATCGCACAATCCTACGCACAAATGAGAAAGCCGCATTTGATGAAATTGAGTTGTAAATTTTGCATCGCTAGAATTTTCTATCGGAAAGATCAAAAAGTGTGCAAATGGGATGTTTCAGCCATAGAAATTTTGCGGTAGCGCCATTGTACCTGCTTTGTGTTTTGTATGTTGAGTTTTTATCGTAAACTAAAATCATCCTTTTGCAAAGATTTCTTATTACGTCTTAATAAAACTGCTTCTATAGACTGTCGGTGTGATAAATTTTATCAACTTGTCATAATCGTAATAAACGACAAATACATTGATTGTGGTAAACTGTAATAAGCTGTTAAAAATTGTAATTAACTGGGATAGGCTGTAAATAAACTAACATCCACTGCTATTAATTATGAAAAACTCTGATGAACTATAATAACATTGATGAATTACGATACACCCACTTATATATGGTCTTAAGCACTGTTACGTCTTGAAATTTTAAATTTGGGATGTGTGGTGCCACTATGGCTACCACTATAGTTCTGTCTTAATCATTTCATCATTTAGTTGTTAAGGTTTTCTTATCCCCTGTTCCTTTTTCTGGGTTTTTCTGTTTTCTTCTTCTTCTTTTGGATATCATCTGTACGTTCTATATACCTATATTTATTATCCGTTTTCCTTGCATCGTTCGTCTTTAGATTTTGTTCCTGATTGGAGATTGTTACTTAATATTTTGACATTGGTTTTTTTACAAGAACCGTTCGTCGATCTGCTGCTCAATCTTCCTCTTCTTGGGGCTTAGGATCAGCTGAGGTACTTTGTAATTTGTAAGCCACTCAATCAATCCACAAAATAATTTCAGGCGGAGTTTAATTAATAATAATAATGGTACAAATTTTAATGTTTGCACACGACATATCATAGTCAGAAAAAGAAAGATGCATAAAAGAGATATTTTACTTTAAATAAACTAAAGAGAATCAAATGCAGAGAGAAGATAAATCCTAGCCTTGAAAAACTTAAAGATCTAGCAGTAATACAACAAAACAACAATAACAACTATACAAACAGATCAACTACAAGACAACACAAGACAAACAAAGAATACATGGATGACAGAAGAAATCCTAGAACTGGTGGACGTAAGGAGATGGTAGAGTTATTTGAAACATGCCTTAAAAACGCTGAATTTAAACTTTTACATTACAAACGATATAACATGTTTAAAACTTCTCTGTTTTTCGATTGCACAAGTAAGGATTTCCAAATTACACAACTTTAGCTACAATATGTACCCAATGCCGTTTTCGTGGATTTGACGTGAGATCGTTTGTCGTCCACTTCTTGACGTAAGATTGTTTTAATTGTAAAAAATATCTTGATCGTATCATTTGTGCACTTGTACCTCTTAAAAGATTAAGATATATTTCAATATTAGCGACACAAAAATCATAGTGTATGACACATTAAAGAAATCGTAAAAAACAAATTTTTGCTACGTAAATATTTAAAAAATCTTAAGGAACATTCTCAAAACTTATCAAGTATGCCGAACCTGATGAAATACCCTTGAATTCCCACCATAATACTGCCATTTCCTTCTAGTCGGCGGCGCGTAAACTTGTCAGTTTCAGAAGTTTCGCTTGAAAAAATTCTTAGGATTATATGTAAATTTTAAAACACATTCTGCGGAAGGGATAACAATCCTGGTGTCGAGTGGAGCAATAACCATAGGGATCAGTTCAGTTTTTCAGTTTTCCTTGCGATATATATTGCGAATTTTCGTCGAAGGAGAGGAAGAATTGGCGAAAATGTAGTCCAGTTGATCTTTTTTATCGCCAGTGGTTTTTGAATAATATTCTTTATCTTCTGATAGACCGCTACCATTTTTATATAATATAATAAAAATGTTAATCTTTCTTTAAAAGAACTTTGATAATAAAAGGATAAAAACGTTTTCGAAAATCCCTAGAATTTTACATTGTTTGAAAACAGATAAGAGGAGGTTGTTGAGGGTGATTTGTGGTGCAGAAGAAGAGAGTGCTTGGCGAGGAGAATAATCTTAGGTTTTTTATGTTGCTTTATAAAAGATCAGGTTGCATGCTGGTTAGGATGGTACATACATGGAGAGTTTACTGTTTGTTGAGACTCTAAATCTGAAGGATCTAAATACTATTTTAAAAAATAAGATATATTGCCATCGAGGTGGTAATAGAGACGTTTATTTATTATGAGTTTTCTTGGAACAGGAAAAAATCAGGCTACTACAAAGAACGACAAATGCATATTACTTCATACAATGTTAGAATTCTTATATCGAGCCAGCAGATGATGCAACTGGAGGAAGAGCTAAAAACAATAAAATGTGACATCATCAAATATAAGTGACGTCACTTTATATAAATTGTGACGTGCACGCATTTTTATATGAAAAATACTATAGTGGAGGCTCAAAAACCTCAATATTGTTACTTCTACTTTCCTGGTGTAGAGGTGTTAACACTTTCAATGCTTTTTTTACTTTTCTTAATATTTTGCAATAGGAAAGTGAAGTTTTACATCTTTTTTAGTTTTGTTGAGGTCATTTCTATAGGTTGTCTACTTTCCTCTTCAGACTTATTTAACATTTTAGCTAATTTTTTAATATGTTTATTAACCGAGCTTTTTATTTTCTTTTGGTTTCTTTCGAGTTTTCTCTGTTCTTTTTTACGCTCCTCATCTAATTTTTTTTTCATGAACAAATGAAAGCTGTTGAGTTTACTTCTTGCCTTTTCGCTCTGGAGTATCTGGCCATACTAAGTAAGTCGCAATAGATTTATTTGTAGTGTTTACAGGTATATTTTCAGAAATGTTTAGGGTTGTTTCGGGTTTTTTGGATAGATCTTCGTTAACCGTTTTCGTCACACTTGATTCAACTTGATTTGTATGGTCTTCTATTCCTTGCATGTTGAAAATTTCATCACTCTCGGGTGCTATCAAGGTTGCGTTCTCGATTTCAGGTATGTTTACAATTTCAGTATCACATAGTATTACAGGTATATCATTTATCTCGAAAATTATTTCACTTATTTCTAAAACTTTTGCTTCTTATTCGTGGTTTGGAGAAATTTTTACTGACGACTTTTCTGCAAATGCTGAAAAGATTTGTTTCAATATTTGGTAATCATCAGATTGAGTTTTACAATTATTTTGACATAGCTGTTTAATTTTGTCATTGCCAACTATTTCATAAAATTGTTTATAAGAAATTGTTGTATTTGGATCAATAAGTGTTTGCATATCTTTGTGCTCATCCAGACTACCTTCAGTTTCAAATTCTTTCCCAAGGCATTTTGAAAAGTCAAGTGCAGACGAATTTCAAGGGAATATACCGCATGGCCTAAACCCACGTCTGATAACATTTGGATTTAAAATATCTATAGCAGATTTTAAAATTGGAGCAAACTGTGCTTTTTTTAACACTTTTGTGGGTTGTCTCTCCTAAACTGAAGCACAGGCTTTGTTCCAAAAAATTTTTAGAGGCTTAAACGCGGACACATCCACTAGTTGCATTAACCTCGTGGCATTAAGATATAAAGCTACTAAAATAATTTTCAAATCTCTACAAAGTTGACTTGTCGGCACAGTTAAATGGGTTTTATGCCCATCAACAAAAAGTATCACCGGACGTGTAATATTATTTTAATCTAAGTAAGGATTAAATATATTTCCAATGTATTCGTAAAAGTTTCTGTTATCCATCCAATCATTTTCTGTTAAACCAATACCCCACAATAATATATCATTAGGCACTCTCTTATGGGGATAAATTATCATCGGAGATAAAATATTTTCAATTGCAGAAAATGTGAACATAACTGTTAAGTTAACCTTTAGGTTATATTCAATTTCATAGACATTTCTAGAAACCTTCATAGCCAAAACCTTTTTATTTTGGGAACATAAATAAAAGCATGTTTCGTCACCATTGAAGATCCTTGTTGGGTCTTAAAGAACATCTTCAATTCCTTTTTATTTAGATAAGATTTTATGTTGACAAAACATTTGGTAATGTCTCTATGGTTAATGTTTGAACTTGCTGATGTCATTCCTCTGAAATCCTTAGGGAAATGTTGGGATTGCGCTTCAAAAATGCAGATAGCCATGTTCTACCTAGTCTATTTTCAACAAACGGATTCGCTCTAGGGATATTCTCAAAAAATGTTTTAACGGAGTCCTTAATGTCGTCAACACGAACAGGAAATCCTCTTTGTTAACAATGAAAAATCCAGAGTTTAAGTTGTTCCTCTTCATTCTTCGAAAGAAATGGACGGTAACTTATGGTGGCTCTGGAAATATTGAAAATTCTTGAAGCTTCTCGCTCACTCATAGTATTTTGAATTAACTCCAACACTTTTTGAACGTCGTTTTCGGAATACCTTTTTTACAAGTGTTTTCAGTTTTGGATCGTTTTGGCATAGTTGCTAAAAAAATATAATAATTAGTTATTGGCCAAACATAAAACACTAGTTAATACCCATGTCAATCGCTAGATTCTTACAAAAATTTAGTGTAGAAAATTTTCCTAATTTTAATCAATACATATTAGAGACCAATAACTCACTCATGGCCAACAATTGGTGAATTTACCCTATTAACACTGAGATGAAGTCAAGAATTTATAAAGCCAGTGTAAGACCAATAATGACATAATATGTAGTTTGATTATTTGAGTTATATATTGAGAGGAGAGACAAATGCGTTACTTAGGTGTTCCAGAATATCCTTGCTAATAAATTTAAGGAAGTGGTATAGCTGCAGCTGATAATTCTTTAGAAATGCATATAATGAGAATAATATATCGATAGTGATTTCCAACCTCCCAAAAGTAAAAATAAGAAAACATAAATTATTAGTAGATTATATTAAAAAAAACATGGATCGAATTATTTTATAATTGAAGAGCGTTATTCCAAAACTTACTAAGTTCAAAAAATCGAAAATTGTGATTTTAACTTCATTGTATAACCAAGAATCGCCTTTAACGATATAATCATTCATGTTTTACAAAATATGGTCAAGTCCTAGTCAAAATTAATACATACTTTTAAGTTTGTTTCCAAAATGAACTTAAGTCCAAAATACATTTATTCCAAAATTTACTAAGTCCTCTGGGCATGCACTATGATTGCAACTGCAAGATAATAGCTGCAATAAGCATTGATGTTAGTAACAAAATCTCAACCGAACTGAAATTTCATAAGCTACGAGCGAAAAAGTTTTATCAACTCCTAGAAAAAAAAAGAGACCAGCGAAGTGGTTAGAGTTTGTTTTGATATGCAACAAAACCAACCTTTGCTTAGCAAGTTTTGCTTACACTTTGACTGAAAACGAAAGTGGTAAAGGGTCAAATGAAGTAAGTTCCGCACTAATGCATTTTCTTCATTCATTAGAAGCAAAGTACCTTTCTTTAAACCCAGATGAAAGACCTCAAATCTTAAAACTATATTCTGATTCTTGTCCTGGTCGAAATAAAAATTCTGCAGTTATATTTACGGTATTATGTTATGTACAAAATAGCATGTTTAACGAAATTAAGTACAAAATTCCAATAGGAGGCTATAGTTTTATGCCGGCTGATCCCGTCTTTGGACGATCTGAAAAAATAATAAGGAAACAAGAACCAATTTCGAGTCCTCAAGGTTACTACAATATTTTTGATAAAAATTGCAAAGTGTTGCAAAATGGTCAACAATGGGTTATTAAAGACTACAAAGCTTGGGCCTGCAAAATGTTAAAAAATAAGTTTGCGTTTAAGTTAACTGAGCAACGAATCTTTAATAAAATTACAAAGAAAAAAAAACAGTTTCTGTGCAAAACACTTACACCGGCAATGCATGTTCACCCAATGTATTGAAAAGTAACAGTGTCAATATTTTACGTACTTTAGAAACAGCCACATTGTTACCAGCTGTTAACAAAATTAGTGCTGTCAAAAGCGGAAATGTCAAACATCTTTTAAAATTTGTCAAGTTAACCGATGAGGAAAAGATGTTCTACGAACGTGCACTGCAGAATTTTGGTAATGTCAATGAAGACGTTGCGGAAGAAGTCGTGGACAATGAGGAAGTATTTCTTTAGTGTAATTCATAATGTATTCGTTTTTTTTTGTTGTTTTAGTTAACTAAATCTCTTAATAATTTTTCAAATGTACCTTAACTTTGGAATGTTATATAATCTTTTTTATTTTATTGTAAAGACAAAAACAAATAAAACCTAAATTTTAGTAAAACTGGTTAATTAGAAGGTTATGATGAATAAATCTGTAAAAAATTTTTTCTCTACCAAATGCGAATCAATAGCAGCAGAAATTCGATCGTACTGAAAAATCACAAATTTGGACTTGGTAAGTTTTGGAATAACGCTCTTCAATTATTAATATAAAAATTTTTGTCGAGACTCATTCAAATACGAATTTTTTTCTCGTTATTTAAGTATTCAATTTATAAGGATTTTGTACCGAGGGGCTAAACTTTTATGTAAAATTTATCATCCTTAGGGAGAAAAGCTCAGTATTCTAATTCCCGGCATCACGTCATGCTACTCCGCTTCTTTGCCTGTCCTCGGTGTTTGCAATGTCTGGAATTTTGATGAGTCGTGATACACACAGTCAACAAATCCTTGCTGTATTGACAGACGGAAACAAACCCATCCAAACGAAAAATACACATTTACTTTTTGAAGAAGAAATAAAATTCAATAAAGTTAATAATAGCGGCCTTTTTCGAGAGCAAAAGACAATTTTGATTTAATAAAATGATAAACTACAAAACACATTGTTTCACAAAAGAGCAGAGTAAATTCAGGTAATTTAAATCTTCCTAAGAACAACTTTAAAATGTGACTAAAAATACTGATAGGTTTTAGTTGACTGTTAATATTTATGAGTCAAAAATACATCCTAATTTAAAATGAACTACAAAATACATCCTACTACAAACTCTCTCTCTCTCTCTCTCTCTCTCTCTCTCTCTCTCTCTCTCCCTCTCTTCTTCAATCATTTTCCGTCCACTGCTGAATGTAGGTTTCACAGTAGTACTATTTAAATTAAAATTAACAACCCTTTCACCACTGTCAGACCATACGTCCCAAAAGATAAAAACGTTTGGTTATTATGAAGACCAAAATCTGTTCACATCTGTTCTGCTGTTTTGCTGGGCAGGCAACACAAAATACACCATATCAAATAGGTACAACAAGTTTGCACGCCGCTCGTACCATTTTAAGAAAAATAAACCCGTGAAAGTGATCCATAGTAAATAATATTCGTATATAAGTGGAGAAAACAACTATAAATACCTGGCGGGATCTGTCGAAAAGTACACCATAATGGACATTTTCCATAGGAGTCCATTTTTTGTAATCACGATATAAGCCAGTCGTAAACATTGTGCTTAATTTTATATTTAACAAAATCATAAAATCAAATCAAAAAATAAAAGAAAAGAACAAAATTTGAAAAAATCGAAAATTTTTGTTTTTTGCGCCCATACTTGTGCCTATAACTCGAAAGATATTGTTCCTACAAAAAAATTACAGAAGGTAAACGGTTTGTTTTTCAATTTTGTATAATAAATATAAAAATATTATTGAAAATTGTATGTTTATTGTTGAAAAAGAAATAGCAATAATTAGGAAAAAATGCAAAAAGTTGAGTTTTTCCTTTAAAATTTTTCGACCCTTTAAACATAATTTACCGCTTTCAGATTTCGCATAGAAAAACTACATAATAAAACTGAAATCTGTAATAAGTTTCGTTAGGATGGATTCAATAGTTTAGCATAATAATTTTGCAATCCAGGGTCTGCAAAAAAATACAAATTTTCAAAATTATGCTGAGCCCAAGATAAGCATTTTAAATAGTCGAATTTTGTTTCACGTATAAAGAAAGGCTTATGCTGTCTCAAGCATGTAAATTTAGATCAATCAGCAATGGACTTAGACATCTTTCTGAAATTGCTCGCCAGTAGTTTATTAATCCACACAGCTGCTGATCGTACAAATCAATGGCTGGCATTCATAAGGAAAAAAAAATAACAGAAATGAACATTTTCGAAATAATGCTTGTAATGGGTTGTACATTGGTAATGAGCTTCAACAAAGTATCTAATTCCTATAGTTGGTCCTCTTTCGAATGTTGACTACTCAAATACTTTTTTAAACATGCCATTAAAAGAAACATGAATTATCTAGACGATCTTGTACCTTATTTGAAAAAAAAAAACGTTTCAGCAGGCAATAACGGAAAGCTCTCACCAGTCGATAGATGAAACCATGACAAATTCAAGGATTGTTCTTGCTTCAACAACAGCTATTTTTGTATAACTAACTTTAGTACACCGTTAAATTAACCGAAATCCTTCTTCGGGTAAATTTTTGTAGATTTTTCCTGATTTTAAATCATATGCTGGAGCTTTTTTAATATTAAGATGTTTAACTAAATTTCGTTTATTTTGATATTTTCTATACTCGGTGACATCTGGTAGGGTGAATTTAAGTTATTGTGAATGACTTCTTCTTTATCTATTGAGATAGTTCTGGAGTGAGGTTGAAAAACTTGGCTGAAATGATTAGCGAATGCTTGTGCTTTATCTTCATCGGCCTTGACTCAATCACCATCTTCATTTGGAGTAACGTGTGTTATCCGTCGCAGTGAGACTTTCAAGAAATTCATGTATGCCTTGATCTGTCTATTTGTGTAGTTCTGCGTATTCAGTTTAGTTTTGTCCAGAGGGATCTGAAAGTATGCCACTGTTTTCTTAGTTTTCTCTTTTCGTTTATTAAGATTTTTTTATCATGTGGATATGGTGCACAGTTCTTACTCTGATTTTGATCTGTAGTTGCTATCCAAGCTGCCTGTTGAAGGATGATGTAAGGTAATAAACTGCTTCCTCAATATTTTCATTTGTTTTAAAAGGAAGATTTAAATTAATTGCATTGTGAATATTAACTCTGAACAGACTCCAATCGATGAGATCTGGTATTTTATTTCTATCTGTAGGCCAGTAGGTTGGTTGTCCAGTAGAAATTGGGGTCAAATTATTGTCGTTTAATCTCATAATAAGTTCTCTTTCGCGTTTTGTTATCAATCTTAAACCCATCTTATATGTTTTGCATTAAAATCACCAGCTGCAATTAAGCGATGACCAAGCCTATTGAAATAACTAGAGAAATGTTCCTGTTTAATTATTTTACCAGGGGGGTAATACGCAACTGACATCGTTATGTGTCCTTTATTAAGTTCTATAGATATTGAGGTTGCCTGAAGGTTGATTTCATATACTTTATTTATTTCGTTATGTTTTATGTTACTTCTAATGATCAACGCAGTTCCACCATGACCTTTTGACATTGGGTGTGGTGTGACATAGGTGCAGAAATGTGGCATACTAAAATGGCTCTTGTTTGTTATATGAGCTTCAGAGACCATCATGATATCAAGATTATTTAACTTTATAAATGCCTTAATCTCCTCACTATGGTTTGTGAGGCCGTTTGCTTACCAATATTTTAATTTTAGGGTTGGACATTAAGTTTTGATAACATCGTTACGAGAAGGTTTATCAATTCTCTCCATAAGTTTTTGGACCATTAATTCTAAATTGTTACTTGTTTCTGTTGTATTTAGTTTTTCCTGTGAATATTTGAGACAGCTGCGGTGGTATGATTTTGTCCCTTCACAGCGTATGCATATGTAACAGATGGACGACGAGTGTTTAAGGAACTTGGCGGACAATGAGATAATGAGATTGTATTTTCTTCCTAAACTTTGGAAATTGTTTCCTTTGGAGCTCTTTGTAGACCAAACAAACAGCTTCTGTAGTTGGCAGGTTGATTCTCTTGGCAATTTGTGCACTTCACATCTTTAATTCGTGTTGGGTTTGGATATTCGGATGACAAGTGATTGTCTGTACATTTTACGAAACGGGACATTATGTTAGAGTATTTTCGAATAATATTTGTGAGTATATCCGAAATTTTGACACCTGTGGAATTGCGGAATTTCTCTTTTGGGATGTAGTAGTTCAACTTTAATTATGGAGTTAAGTAGTTTATTGACTTTATAAATGTCTTTACTATTTACATTAGCAGTCAATTTGGTATGTAAAGGGGTAGTAAAGCGCAATAAATGATGCCGTATCCTATTAGCATCACTCAGCCTCTCCTACTCAGTTCCTATATTCACCTCAAAGTTGGTACACACCGGTAACCTTAGCAACCCCACTAAAGATTGGGTAATCAACCCCAGTGAAAGGTGGGGTCAAGGCTGACGAAGAAGGGAGCCCTGGTCCTCCGATGAATAGGGGGTTGAGCGAAGGGCTAACAACCATTCCGTGTAAAACTCAATTGTTGCGAATACAATGGCTAATGAAACAAACGGACGGATCTCACAACGACGAACTCAGCAAAGACAATTTGGATATGATTATGGATTTAAAATTTGGAACCTGGAATGTGCGAACCCTCCTAAAGTCAAGAGCAAGTATGGGAAAAGAAATTGAAAAATACGGGGTTGAAATATTGGTACTGCACGAAATCAGATGGAAGAGCCAGGAAGAAATTCGTAAAAAGTTCTCTTTATACTACGCTAGAAATGAAATGAGACAAGGTGAAAAAGGAGTAGGGTTTGTAGTAACCAGAAGACTTCAAAAAGCCATTATCGCATTTACACCAATATAACACAGAATTTGCACCAAAAGACTCAAAGGAAACTTAACGTGACAATGGTTAATGTATATGCTCCGACGGAAGAGGCTGGTGAAGACTAGGTTGACAGATTCTATGGAGAACTTCAGAAAGTATGTCCACATCCTCATTTCAAAAAGATGGGCAATAGGCACAACTAATGTCAGAACGTATCGCGAAGCTAACTCTGAAAGACACAAGAATATCAAAATACTCTCCAAATAAAACTCAACGGAATCGGAGAGGAAGATACTGCAGAGGAAGAATGGAGACAATTAAAAAAAATAATTAAGAAATCTGCAGAGGAAACTGTCGGAAAAACCAAAAGGCAAAGAAATGCTGAATGGTATGATGATGAAGGCAGAACTACAGTACAGGCAAAAAGGCAAGTTAGGCTTAATCAACTTCAAAGAAACATAAGAAATAGCGGAGAAATTTATAAAGAAAAGAGAATACAAGCGACTAGAATATGCAGAAGAAAAAAAAAAAAAGAAAGGTTTTGAAAAAACAAGTACAAGAAATCCTAGATAACAACAGACATGAGAGCAGAAAATTCTATAAAAGAATTAAAAAAAGCACACGACTAATGGAAACGTTCAAGGACATTGATCCTAAAGCACAAAAAAGAGGGCTTAAAATAAACTAAACAAAAACTAAGTACATGATCATCAAAAGAACACCTGAGAATAAAAATAATATAGCATTAGACAACTATACTATTGAACGTGTAGATGCGTTCACATATCTGGGCACAGAAATCAATCAGAAGAATTCCGTAAGTAGCGAAATTAATGCACGTATTTCCAGTGAAAATCGTACATACTCTGCTAATAAAAGATTGATGACATCGAAATTATTAGACAAAAGAACCAAAATGATTATCTACAGAACTTTGATTAGACCCGTAGTAACCCCATGGTAGTAAAACCTGGGTAATAATAAAAAAAGAAAGCCCAATTCAGGACCTTCGAGAGAAAGATCCTGAGAAAAATATATGGCCCGGTGCAAGAGAAAGACGGCACATGGAGAATCAGGAGAAACGACGAGGTTAACTAACTGAATGAAGGGTATGACATTGTAAGATTTGTGAATTTGTGATTTCTCATGGCTGGGACATGTTCAGTGACAAGAAAACGACAAACAACATGTTACAGTGGAAGCCAGTAGGAAGGCGAAAAAAAGGAAGGCCCAGGACGAGACGGTTAGATGACGTGGAAGACAACCTGAAAACCATAAATAAAAGACAATAAAGGAGAAGTTCCCAAGAGAGATCTGAATGGAAGGACATAGCCAGACAGGCAAATACTTATCCAGGGTTATGATGCCAAAAGAAGAAGAGCAGCCACTTCTACGTAGAAAAGTGGTAGTTTCTTTTTTTTCTCTTTTCGTTTTATGTTAAAGGTATTTTTGACTGAATGTCCTAGTTCTTCGAGTGCCCTTTTAATACCAATAAATTCTGTTGAGGGGTGAATATTGCGGATAACCACTCGAAATCCACGGTTCTGTTTTATCTGATATGTGTGAAACTGCGTTTTTTTGCTGTTAAACTTTTAATAATATCCGAATAGTTTTCAGGCGAATCTAATTGGAATTTAGTTTGGTAAGCAGTTCGCTGAGCGGTTTTATATATTCGTCATTCGGTTAAAATAATGAGTTAAAATGTTAAGCTTACTTTATCAACCTGCCACATTTAATTTATTTTTCACTTTTCATTAAATTTCAAAAAACAAAATATTAATTTCTCGCATTATTAAAATTCCACAAGCATTTCCATACTAATCTTTTTACCATTTTAATTTCAGAAAGCATTTCATTCACAATGAAACTTTACGCGTTTCCACTGAAAATTACACTGTCGCTGGGAAAAAGCTTTCCTTTTTGGTTTTAAGCAAAATTGTCACATCTCCTTGCTAAATTATATGTTATTTTAAAGCGCAAAAGCTCGGCTGCGGACGTTTGAAATGCGTCCACAAAAACGTGTTGGATCTAGAATTGACACGGAAAGGGAATGGAAGAGATTTTTCTTTGCGATTTATTGCTCAATTACTAAAACATAGACCGACCAAAATTAGCTTCAAGAATGGCAACGAGTATACTTACGATGTTTTATAAATTTTTATATTTCAAATAGTTGTTTTAATAGGAAATTACTGTTAATTAAAAATGGTAAAAATACTTTTATTCCCTCATTACCAGATCCACCAATCTCCTTATTGCCTACTTGTAGGTAGATGCACTACCCTGACGGAAAATATTTTTCTTATTTAAGTCGGCTCCGTGTCTACAGGTGCATGCATACCTTTTCATTGGAAGTTACAAGTAGTACTACCGTTATATTTTTACCTTTTTTAAAATAACTCGATCGGCAAAATTCCTTTGGCATCCCAAAATACCGACAACCTAATCTTTCCCGCCATTGGAACGTTGTCGTCTAATGACGTGAGTACTAATAAATCTGTCTTATTCGTTTTAAAATATTGATGAACTTAATCGCTTTTAGTTTTCATAGCATCCGTCAGTCTTTTAGTAAAGTGTCATGTGATTCACAGTGAGTACATGAGCACAGCTTTTGAAAATCACTTTCCATGCGTGAATTTGGCATCATTGAGTACTAGTACTTTCGTGCATATTCAACGCCAATCTTCCAAAACCATACAAGTTGTTGATATTTTACGGTGCCATTGCATAAGTCCTTAATGTGTATAATCTTGTACACTTTCAAGTTTTACGAGTGGACACTGAAAATCACTTTTGAAAATCACTTTCCATGCGTGAATTTGGCATCATTGAGTACTAGTACTTTCGTACATATTCAACGCCAATCTTCCAAAACCATACAAGTTGTTGATATTTTACGGTGCCATTGCATAAGTCCTTAATGTGTATAATCTTGTACACTTTCAAGTTTTACGAGTGGACACTGAAGGTGTAGAGTTGCGATGCACATTTACAAGCCGCAAATTAATTTATGTCAAAAGGTAAAAAAGAAAATAGAAAAAGACTTACTGACAATTGGCTAATGTAACTAAGGCAACAGGTTTTGGGCGTTACAAATACTTAACACTTAAAGACTAAAAAATACAGAAAGCATATTACAATCGTTATAGATTGCTAAAGTATAAATTATGCCGATACAAAACCTATACTGAACCAAATTGTATTACAATTTGGTTCATTACAAAAAACTCTATCAGTTTGGATTTTGGCATGGTAGTGCTATTGAAGGGCAGTGTCAAGACAAATCAAAGGCACAGAAGGTACCGGATTTATTTATCTTGTGAGCAATGTAGGTATGCCACGGTACTATCCCGGTACCCAAGAAATAATTCCTGATACTTGATTTACCATGGAATCGTAAAACGTATGAACAATGAGCGGTTGGTATACTCAGTACATACTGAAAACACCGAATCAGGAATCTTCTTTTTATGGCGCCGTCTCCTTTCGAAGGTTGGCGATCCAAATGGCAATTGTAGTTTTGGAAACTGCTGCGCGAAAGATTTCTGCGGATGAGCGGTCGAACCATCTCCTCAGGTCTTTCAGCCACGAGTTCTGGCGTCTTCCTACTGATCTTTTGCCATGTACTTTTCCTTCCAGTATAACTTGAAGTAATTCGTATCTTTCGCCTCTCAACACATGACCGAAGTATTGCATTTTCCTCTCTTTGATTGTTCTTAGTAATTCTTTTTGTTTACACATGCGGCGAAGTACCTCAACATTAGTAACTCTTTGTACCCATGGAATTCTCAACATTCGTCTGTATATATACATCTCAAAGGCATCTATTCTTTTTTCTATTTCAGAGTCCATTGTCCAACTTTCACAGCCATACAGTAAGACAGAAAAAACGTAACATCTGATCATTCGGATTTTAAGCTGCAAACTAAGGTCTGATCTTGTAAAAAATGTTTTTATGCTCATGAATGCTTTTATTGCTTGTTCGATTTCATGGAATTTACTTGTTCTATTATTTTACCTTTGGCACATACGTGTACGTTTATTGGTGTCTTTGAAAATACTAAAGTTTTAAATCATGAATTTGTTGCTTGTGTGAGTCCATTTCAAAAGGTAAAAGAAATAATAAATTAGACTTACTCACAATCAATTTAATTTAACTATCCAGATGACCGGTTTCACTTTCTACAATATGCAAAGCATCTTCAGGTCTCGATACAAAGTTAAATAAATGCTGAAATAATAAACCCATATTAGGGTGTTGTCTAATAAAGATAAACAAAGATAGATGATATAAATTATATAAATTACAGTAATTATGCCAATATTACATGTCTGTGGTTTTTCAAAATGAATAAAATGTTTAAGCAGACAAGGTAAGACCCACAAATTGGTAAAATAGTCTATTAAACTGTAATAAATTAATGAATAAACAAATACATAAAACATTACTTACATGCCGGTACTCTATTAATTGATGATTGAAAGAACATGGTTCAAACTATCCTGTATTGTTGATTGGAGAACTCAAGTCTGCTATTGTAATTGTTTGACAGTAAACGGGGAAGTTCTTGAGGAGACAGATTTTATCCAATAAAGTAGAGATAGGTGTAATGTAATTGTTTGTTTGATGAAAGTATTTATTTCAGCATTTCAGCATTTATTTAACTTTGTATCGAGACCTGAATATGCTTTGCATATTGTAGAAAGCGAAACCGGTCGTCTGGATAGTTAAATTAAATTGTGAGTAAGTCTAATTTATTATTTCTTTTACCTTTTACTAAAGTTTTAGTTTTGGAAACGTTTAGATGTAAACCGAACATTTCGCTGTGGTGAACTTGTGCATTTATTATATTTTGTAGTTCTTGTGCGTTGCTTGCTATTAAGACGGTATCATCAGCATATCTGATGTTGTCTATGCTGATTCCGTTAATCTTAATTCCGCCTTGGACCACGTCTAATGCTTCTCTGAATATAGACTCCGAATATAAATTAAACAGTAGCGGTGATAAGACGCAACCCTGTCTCACTCCTCCTCGGATTTGTATATCTTCAAATGTTGTAAGCTCTATTTCAATTATTGCCGTTTGGTGCCAGTATAATTCTGAGATAATTCGCAAGTCTTGTTCGTCAACTCCAGTTGTTCTCAGAATTTCGATCATCTTTTGATGATTAACGCAGTCAAATGCTTTTCGATAGTCAATAAAACATGCATATACATCTACGTTCATATCTCTGCATCGTTGCGTTAACACATTTAAAGCAAAAAGAGCCTCTCGTGTTCCAAATCCGTTTCGAAATCCGAATTGAGGGTCACTCATCTGGAACTCACACTTCTTGTAAATTCGTGTTTGGCTAATTCTGAGAAAAGTTTTAAGAACATGAGACATCAAGCTTAATATTTGATAATCATCGCATTGTGAGGAATTCGTTTTTTTTTTGGTAATGCTATGAATGTTGATTTTAGCCAGTCTGTTGGTATTTTACCTGTGTCATATATCTTATTGAATAGTGCTGTTATTAAGTCTAGGCTTTTACTTTCGTTATCTGCAATTAGTTTTAATATTTCGACATTCAGGAATGCCATATACAAATTCGATAAAAGAAAAAAAATGACAAGATCAACGATTATGAAAATTGAGGTAAGGGAAACATCAAAAGATATATATTGTTGTGTTTCATTTTATCAATCAAAGATAGAATAAAATTTTTATTTTGTTATTGAACGCGGGCACATAAATTTTGAACGCCCTGTACGTCGATTTGTGAATATTTGTTATAAGTTAATTTTAAGCAGTGGGTTTATCCATAATGAGTTTTACCCAGAAGGACTGAAATTAGAAAGAAGGACATTAGTAAATACTTAAATGTGAATAGACAATTGTTTCCCGGTATTTGGAGATGTTATATTTTAAAAGCATTTGGTTTTGATTCGCTGGAAAGGCCAAAGCCACCAGGTAGTTATTGTATTTAGAAAGTATAAGATAAAACCGTTATCATTTTCAAAGAAAGTTGTTTAGAAGCGATGCTTGGGTTTTTCTAATGTAAAATAAAAGGAGGGATATAGGAATTTTCTGATTGGTTAGCAAGTTTGGAATGGGGATGAAAGAGAATGAATGTTTGAAAGTTTGGCGTAGAAAAGATTATTATGTGATTATCCAAAAGAAGCAGTTGAAGTTTTGTGTAGTAAGTTAAGAAGCAAGTGCCAGTGGTGTTAATAGTTAGAAGTGGGTGGCTCAAAGGTAGAACGAGAGATAGGTCACAGTTAAGAAGTCGAATACCTCCGTGATTCTATAAAGTCCAAGTGAGTAAGTCACAAGAACTATAACTAATTTATTAAAAAAAAAATAAAAAAACAATAAAGTCAGACAATTTTACAATTAATCAAAATGATATATTATATGTGCTTATATGTATAATTAAAATTACAAATTTACTAAAATTCCTATACAAATTATCCATAATTGTTTAAACTTGTATTCAAATAAAAGATCTCTCCTCTGTGTCGTCTTTTTTTATTAAATCAAGACAAAAAATTTCCTTTCAAGAAATATTACTTCATTTAATTTTTTTTATATCTGAATTAAAAGATTATATTTATTGTGAAATGAAATTACTAAATAAGATATTAAAAAAAAAACAAAATTAATTATGATCTATTTATGATCGTAGTTAAAAGTCGTTGTTGATTATATGGCAAACTAACCTTTTATTTCCAATAATTCTCTACTGGCTTCTTTTCTTCTTACGACTGTGATCTGTCCACATCTTGCTCGTACTCTCAGTTGCTCTACACACTCCTGCTATTTCGTCTGCTTGTCAACGTCTCTCGCACACACAATCGCAGCAACAGTCTCTCCTAAAAATCCTGGACCAAACTCCTATCTCACAGAAACCCAATTTCTTTCTAGTCGAAAGGATTTTCACTTAATCGACTAGTACCAATTATACTATACACCCGTTTGTTTATTACAGGATGTACTTTCGTTGTCCACTGCTACCAATCCTTGGGGCTAGTTCCATAGGCACAAAACCTCTTTCACAATTGTTGTTATTTGACAAGAACTCTGCTTACTTTCACTGCAGGATATGAAAAAAAAACAACTTGCTACTTCCGACATTCAAATCACAGTAATATTTGTTTTTCCAAGTAAATCATGACTTCCTTCACTTCAATCCCTCCTTTCACTTTCACCAATCAGACACACATATCCTACATACCACGCCATCACTTTCGACCAATAAAATTCTGTGGCTTGTCATACACAAGCTTAATGCCATTATGATATCACATAACCTTGGTATTTCCAAATTTTACATAAATAAAATATTTTCTTTGTTTCCAAGTTTTTAGAGACAATATAGCTAGTACTATTTCGATTATTGTATACTTATCCCTGACCACAAAACTTTCTAATTATTTGTCCAATTTCTTTGTAAACAAACGACGTAAACCTTGTAATCTAAAATTTCTGTCTTTGGGCTATTAACATTAATCATTTATGAGAAAACCTCTATTGTTATCATATATTATTGTACAAATATCTATTCTCCTATCTGCCTACTTTCTACTAAATTAGAAAAGCCATTACTCATTCAAATATTTGAATCTTACAAATCTAACATTCCGAGAAGAAACCAAGCACAATGATAGAGTTTATGCACATTCATCAAGGGATGCCCCTGTTTAATAACTCATGTAAATTCATAAGACCAAATTAACGTTTATTCTGAACAGGCGCCTACATTGCAATTTAGTACGTTTAATAATTCAGTTATAGGTTTTAGTTTCTGTAACCTTTGTAATTAATTAAGCGAATTAATTCCAGAATAAAGAATATTTCTGTGTTATCATACATAGATATATTATTTATTTGATTCTTGTTTAAATATTTTTTTATTTTAACAAATCAACTATCAAATATTATACCAATGTTTTAGATTGATATATCCCTTAATCTAGTCCTGACAACTCCAATCTAACTTAATATAAACATGTAGAAAATATATGTATATATTCAGAGTTCGTCGTATATAGAAACCGCAGAGAATCGTGAAAGCAAAGTGTAGTTGAAATAGAACTTTGTCGTGAATGGGATATCCCACAAGAATTCAGTGCCGTAACTCTTAAAGGAAATATATATATATATATATATATATATATATATATATATATATATATATATATACAGATCTAGGAATATGTTTGACATCAATAGAGATCAACTGGGACCGTATTAGAGGTTGTTGTTCCATGTCTTACGACAGATTCATCAGCATCGTCGAATTTCTCTTTAACAACACTTATTTCTCATTTATTGGTAAATTCTATCAACAAACTTTCGGTACCCCTATGGGAGCAAAGATTTCTCCTATCATTGCAACTTACGTTATAGATTATGTATTAGACTCCGTCATTCCTTTACTATCCTTTAAAATTCCATTTATTAAAAAATATGTTGATGATATCATTTTGGCTATACCCAATGACAAGGTAGATGAACTATTAGATACTTTTAATGGTTATGACCCCTACATCCAGTTCACTATAGAGAGTGAAGATGGTAATTGGTCCGTCCCCTTTCTCGACATAAGGATGATCAGGGAAAACAACAACATTAAAATAGATTGGTATCAAAAACCGACCCATTCTGGTAGATACCTTAACTACCACTCATACCATAATAATTCTACCAAAGTCAACTTAATCAAACAGATGAAAAATAGAGTAATAAAACTATCAGATCCTTTATTTCATACAAAAAACCTACGAATCCTACAGAAACTTTTTATTTCAAACGCTTATCCAACACCATTAGTGAATAAGATTTTGTTTAATACTATCCATAAGGAAGATATTTCACCTTCCTTCGCGACTAACAATGCTGATCCTGATGTCTTAAGTGGGAACCCAGTCTCGGATACTCCTATCAACAAATATTTTTCATTACCATATTTCAGAGATATCACTCCGGGGTTAACAAGGATTCTGAAAAGTGTTGAAAATAGCTTTGGTAATAATAATAACAACATTAAACTTAATGTGGCTTGTAGATCAGCCCTAACAATTAATAATCTTTATTCTAAGATAAAAGATAAGACTCCCATAGATAGGCTTAGTAACATTGTCTACAACATTCCATGTCTCTCTTGCAACAATTCCTACATCGGTCAAACATCTCAATTATTGAAATCACGTATTACACTACACAAAAGTGATTTTTGACTTCACCCTGACCGTTGTGCATTAGCCAAACATGTCCATTCCACTGGTCATCTCATGGACTATACGAACACTACAATTCTCCACCGTGAGAACAATAAATCTAAAAGAGAGTTCATCGAAATGTCTTATATTTTCCTTAACGATTTCTCCATTAATGTTAAGAGTGACATTAAGAATCTAAACGATATATACCACTTCTTACTTAAATCAGATACCAAGAACAATACAACATCACAGATAACTAACTTGACTGATATATCCATTAACAACTAACATCTCAATAAGATATAATAATGCATGGACAATAGAATATAATTAAATAAAGAAAATCAAAATAATATTTCTCTATACTGGGATTTAATTTCATTCGTTTTTTACCAATGAACCTTAACGACATAAAGATTCATAAGAACTACTGAATTTGTCAGCGCTTGCGTTCTGGCTAAAACAGAACCTCACTTTTAAACTTTCTAAAAATCAAAAATTTAGTTATTGCCGACAATTCAAAGAATTACCTCCTTTTAAATGTAGTTAAATTGGGTTTTTCGATTAACCTTGGGTATACCTTTACGTGTTAAGTTCAAAGCTACCATACATTTCAAACCTTATAAAAAAAAAAACTTTTTTTGCACATAGTAACAAAAAACACCACTATGTTACTAGCAAAGTTTTTTAATATTCTAACTCTACAATTCTAAGTTACGGTAAGATCAATAATGTTTTAATAGATAATATATGGTAGCTAATTATAATTTATTCTCTTTCAGCCCTGAAGAAGCCAAATTAATTCTCTTTGGCGAAAACGTTCGGCGAAACAATTGATACTCATTAGAGTCTTTCTTGCAGATTTCCCCAATATTTAAGAGTTTACTATATATATATATATATATATATATATATATATATATATATATATATATATATATATATATATATATATATATATATATATATATATATAATGTTCGGAAAGATTTCCGCGGTTAGTACAATTAAACTTAGAGCTAAGATTAATACTATTATCAAAATTATTATTAAACTCACCGATCTTCCGGGTTGAACCGAGTCGATATCCATTTTGCCGAGCTTTCGACATCCTCTCTGATGTCTTCTTTAGGGCTTCCGAGGTCTCAGTCTCCCGAGACCCCAGACACTACTACACTCACTAGTTCACTACTAGTGAAGGTAGTTCGGAAGCCCTGAAGAAGACATCAGAGAGGATGTCGAAAGCTCGGCAAAATGGATATCGACGCGGTTCAACCCGGAAGACCGGTGAGTTTAATATTAATTTTGATAATAGTATTAATCTTAGCTCTAAGTTTAATATATATATATATATATATATATATATATATATATATATATATATATATATATATATATATATATAAAATGTGTGTGTATGTACATTAAAGCCCACAATCAACGAAATGTCGATATTGAAACTGCATTTGTTCTTCACCAAAAAGTACAGGACCCAAAATAATAGAGTACATGAACAAATAAACTATTAAACAAAATACAAAAAGTGCTTACTAACTCGAAGTCAGTGTTAGCTAATTTAAAAATGAAATGAAAAGTACTTTTAATAAAAATATATGTTTCATATCAAAAAAAAAATTGTTCTCAAGTTCTTCCTGATGACTGAAAAACCATGAAATACGTATAGAAGAAAAGTAAGAATTAAACTGAAAGGATATTTTACTTTCGATATACGCAAAAGAGGAATGTAATTCAGTATCAAACCTAACAACACACAAGAAAGATAAAAAAACTGCACCTATAAAACCACTTAAAGTCACGATAAACGAGTATGAAACCAACATCAAGAACAGAGACTTCGAAAAATCCCAGATATACAAACATGCCTGGAACAACGAGCACAGACCACAATGGACAGATGCATCAATAATCATGAAAGAAAGATCAGCAAAATGTACTGTCTTTCTTTGCCAATACTAAAAAAAGAAGTCAACAACAGGAGTATACCAACAATAGCTGAGTAATAGGAGGTCAAACACACCATATCCAATCTAACACACAACACATATGTAATACACAATATACACATAAATAAATCAATTTTATGACATGAAGCAAACAAAAGCAGTCAGAATTTGATATTCTCAGGGTAATAACACCACCCTCAAAAAGATCCAGGTTAGGCATGTCAACCGTCAAATGGCATAGGCATAACCAATAACATCTTTGGTTATACACATTTCTACATAATTGTACAAAAAACCTTTTTTGAGAACGACTTCCGGAGTGGAAATCGAAACGTCAAATACTAGTTAATTAAAAATGTGATTTTTTTATGACAATCATAACCAATAATTGTGGCTTAATTTCATAAAACACATCATGTTTAAGAATACCATTGAAGGATCTGCATGCAATTTCTAGCACCATTATATACAAGAAGTTTCGTCAGACGCACCAAAATTTTCAAAACCGATTTCGACCCACAAACAAATCCCGATGGCTACAAATACTCGATCAAGATCAGCACATAAACTCCTGTAATAAATAATATTTATTTATTTTATGTTTTGTTGTATTGTATGTAATATTACATGTTCATGTCATATTGCCATTGCCCGGTACTATCTGAAAACCATTCCTTGGGATTTTTTAGAAAAAAAATATGACGCTCTAGTCTAAAATGGCAAAAAAAACAACAAATCAATACATTTTCAATGGTATATATAATATTCAAAACTTTTCATTTTAGACAAGTTTTATTTAAATATCTTCGATGAAAATATGTTACTGTTTAAGTTGCTTTATTAACTCAAAGACGTCGTACATTTAACGCTCTAGTGACCACCTATCTATTATACCACATGCAAATTAATCATTGATAACAAAGACATTATCCCGTTTCTCGGCAATGCACTCTCTACAATGCAAACATATTGCGGGTAACTCTAGTCCTCGACCAGATGTTATCTTTGCAGACTTTCAATGCACCGGTCTGCTGTTATCTATTAATTGGATGGACTCTTGATTAACCGCCTGCATAGTGTGGAGGTTCGTGCTTTAGAGCCGGGCGGTTAATCTCGTTGTTGACTATGGCGCAGTCAGTAGGATTATGCTGGGGTTTACTTGGTATTTGGTATACTGTTTTTATTGTAAATAACGTTAAAAAAGTAGACTATCTAGTCTACTTTTTAAACTTTTTAAAACTTGTTAGTTAGTAAGTTAAAAAAGTTGACTAGTATACTAACTTAATATGAAAACTGTATATTTAGTGAATAAATTATAGATGTTGACTAACTCTTTCTGATATCGTCGTGTCATCCCTTCTAGTAAAGTATTGAGCGCATTTTTGCGTTTGTGGCAATATAATCTGGGAACATACCGTACCACAACGCTAGAAAAAATACAAATTTAACTGTCAAAATAATATAACTACAATAACTGCCAAATTTTTCAAACTTAATCAATTTCAGCATAATACATTATCTGATTAGTATGATCTTATTGTGCTGACATAAAACTGGTTGCATGATGGTTTCAATGACTCTGAACTTGGTGTTATCAACTATAATTTACTTCAAAGGGATGGTTCACCTATTGCTGGTATGTTTAAGAGGGGTATAAAAGTATTATCAACCAGATACAAATTTATACATAGTATACATTTTGTGAGAACATTGGGCAGGTCTTTATTACACATTGAACTGATTTAAACTAATTTATACTTCTTTATTAATTAGCCTTAAACACGCCTAATTTACTACTGCCTACTTAAGTGGTGACAATACCTTAAGGAATTCTGTGTGGTAGCAGAGCGACCAAAAGGTTGCCTGTGTACATGCCCTTTCTAATATCTGCTGATGTCATAACATGCTCCAACAGAATCACTTTCTCAGTTATGAACCTAGTGTTAATAGAAAATATAAAACGAGCACCCTGCTTAATACTTATTAGATACAACCAGTTTTTCACACATCTTTTTACATCAATCTAACATAAAAATGTTTGGAACACATGAGTGTTCTTTTAGCATTTAATAGGAATTTTAAATATACAAACTATAACACAACTGTCCTATTTTTAGAGCAGTTTAATTGGAACGTTAAAATTCTTATAAAAGTTATTATTATTCGACTAAAATGACTATGAGTTCTAATATTAAAATATATTTTGCTTTTTTTTGTCGATAACAAGCGAAAAGTTGTATCTACATTTTCTTCTGAGCTTAGCTAGCTGGAAAAATTTTCTGTATATATATATATATATATATATATATATATATATATATATATATATATATATATATAACAAGCGAGTCTTCTACAGCTGGCGCCGCTTCTCGCATCCTAATTTCCAGCGTTTTCTGTCGAAGCAATCTTCAGTTGTTAAATCTCTGGCGGTCATTGCATCGTCGACATCGTCTCTCCAGGATCGTCTTGGTCTACCTCGTTTTCTTCTAGTTGGCGGAGTCCATTCTTCTATTTTTTTTGGCCATCTATTTTCAGGCATTCTCTGAAGGTGTCTATACCAGTTAAGTCTTTTTATATATATATATATATATATATATATATATATATATATATATATATATATATATATTCAGGGATTGTACAGTATTCACTGCCTTCCCTCGCTCAACCGTTTCCATCTCTCTCTGTGGTCCCAGTCTCCATCGTTTAGGCCTCTCTTACTCATGGCGTCGTCTACTTTGTTTCTCCAGGATTTTCGGGGTCGTCCTCTTTTCCTCCTTCCTATGGGGCTCCATTCGGTTATTCTCTTTATCAATCTGCTGTCGCTAGTTCTTCTTACATGTCCATACCACTTTAGTCTTTGTTGTTTTATATATGTTAGTATGTCTGTTTCTATTGATGTTCTTTACTTTATTTCATCATTACTTCTCCTATCCATTCTTGTTACTCTGCAGCATCTTCGCAGGCATTCCATCTCTGTTGCTACTTACTATCTTACTGCTGTTTTTCTTGTTTATGATCCAATTTTCAGGCCCATATGTCATAATACTTCGCATTAATGTTTTATAAATGTAAATTTTCTACAACTCATTTATATAAACATGTTAATATACCCACTCATGAAATATCATTCTCCATTATCCATATTCCAAAACATTATATTTTAATCTCTGCAATTTATACGTAGTTTTTATGTCCAGATATTCACAAGGATCCAGGACCAATTTTAGTCTCTATTATATTTCTAATAATTCTAAAGAATTGTAGCTCGACCCCTGTACTATATCGTTAACTACTTACTAAAGACAGGAATCTTTCCAGACTTTAGACAAAAAAGCTTTTTGATGCCAATATTCTTGTCGGATTATAAGTCTTCGGTGACTAGTTATTGCCCCATAAGTATTCTTAGTTCATTCCTAATGTTTTTGAGAGTTTTATATTCGACTTCATACCTCCACTGTAGACCTCGAAGGTTAACTAAGTTAAACTTACACCCATAATATGTTAACACATATTAACATCCATTTTGCACTAATCAGGAGACAGGGTAATTGTAAGAGGTTGAGTACACTGACTTTTCAAAGGCATTCGAGGTAGTGTTTCACGATATGCTACCTCGGAAGTTCAGAAGGATTTCAATTGGTGAACCCTTTCTCTCTTGGTTTAAGTTACTTAACAGGGCAAAGAAAGATTGTTAAAATAGACCATTTTCTCTTTTATCGCATTAATATGACCTCAGGAGTTCCCTCAGAGTCTCTCCTTGGACCACTTCTTTCCAACATAGTTAACGATATACATGAGAGTTTCACTGACAGTCATTCTCTGTTCTTTGCTAGTAAATTGTAAGTGACCTCAGATTGAGCTGTTGTATTAATTCAAGTAAATATTGCGACAAATGTTTATTTTTTTTATTATACGGTAAACAAGATTCGCGTGACTCAGACAGATATAGAGCGCCATATGTTGTGTGTCTCTCTGAGAGAACGAATCCCAAACGGAGAAATACGTTGTAGAACAAAAGCAACAGACGCTATCAGAAAAATACCATCGCTAAAATGGAATTGAGCGAGACATCGATGTACAAAACGTATTGTTGACTGGAGATCAAGACCAGAAGCACTACAGAGCAGAGAACACCCACCAACCAGATGAACTAATGACCTGAAGCGTGTTAGCAGTAACTGGATGCAAGCCGCACAAAACAGAGAGATGGAAAAGGCTGAGGAAGAGTAGATGTATAACGTTCCTTTCAGAGCGGAAGTGACGTCACACGTCGATCGTCAAGCGTACGTATCCTCATGTGTCAAGGCCACGCCCCCCTCGTGACGTAGGAACGTGCCTAGTGTCTCGAGGCCACGCCCCTCGACCAATGGTGACGTAGGAACATCGTTCTCATTGGTTACGTTGACGTGTAGCTTCGTTATTATTGGGGGGGCGTCTTTTCGGGGGAATGGGGGAGTGGGGGGCGTCTTTTCGTTAATATTGTGGTACGACTCCCCCATTAGTCGATGCACGTCTTTTTCATTGGACGTTGATGCACACCATTGGCCTCCAACGTAACGAGGATGCCCACCATTGGTCGAGGACACGTTTCTGTGGCATCATTGGTCGAGGAAAACGTTCTAACGTCACGAGGAGGGCGTTACTATGTCACCATTGGTCCCTCATCGCTATACCGCCATTTCATGTTTATTCAAATTCTAAGCTGTCATTGGTCGCTGGGGGTGTTGCTATTCCCACCACTGACGCTGCTATGCTGCCATTGGTCGACGTCCTCGTTCCGACGTCACGAGGACGTCCACCATTGGTCAGCAAGACATGGGGGGACGTTCCTATGCCACCATTGGCCTGGTATTCCCACCACTGACGCTGCTATGCTGCCATTGGTCGACGACACGTTCCGACGTCACGAGGACGTCCACCATTGGTCAGCAAGACATGGGGGGACGTTCCTATGCCACCATTGGCCTGCTATTCCCACCACTGACGCTGCTATGCTGCCATTGGTCGACGACACGTTCCGACGTCACGAGGATGTTCACCATTGGTCAGCAAGACATGGGGGGACGTTCCTATGCCACCATTGGCCTGCTATTCCCACCACTGACGCTGCTATGCTGCCATTGGTCGACGACACGTTCCGACGTCACGAGGACGTCCACCATTGGTCAGCCAGACATGGGGGGACGTTCCTATGCCACCATTGGCCGGGGGGCGTGGTCTAGAGACACGAGGTACGTTCCTACGTTACCATTGGTCGAGGGGCGTGGCCTCGAGACACTAGGCACGTTCCTACGTCACGAGGGGGGCGTGGCCTTGACACATGAGGATACGTACGCTTGACGATCGACGTGTGACGTCACTTCAGCTCTGAAAGGAAAGTTAGACATCTACTAGGAAGACCTATGTCCAGCAGGGACTTGGTGTCGTACACATCAAATATACATTCTAAAATTTATGGTGTATATTTAATGTCCTCGAGACCAAATAATACTAAATATTAAAAATTCATTTTACGAGTAGATTATTTAGAGTGCACTGTGGTATATCATTAGAAGTAAGTATTCTTTATAAAAAATTAAACAACAAAAGTGGCTAAAAAATTAATTAAAAATCCATTCTCTATATAGTTTCCGGTATAGTGTCATATTTTACTTAGGATCAAAGTAACCCGTCTCTCGTCTTATACACATCCGTTTTGATACCGTCCTCAGTACTAGTGCAATATATAATTCCCTTTAGGTAACTTAAAGGCTAATCCTTTGTGAATTTACTGAGGATATATGACCAATTTACTGCTTTGCCGGTAACGAGGTTCACGTAAAACAATCGGGGGATTTTATCGATTTCCTACCTCAGATTCTGATCTAATTTATTTGAGAAGACTGGGGGTTGAAAGTAAATACTCGTAGGGGTTAAGATATACTTTACGACGTTTTGTGCAATTGTAAAGGACTCGAGATTTGGGGTTTTCGAGTGAATCACGGATAAATCTTGACGAGAAATATTTGGGTTGTTGAAAGTCAATAGGAAACTTTTTAAATCATATTCTGAAGTATTTGAAATTACAAGTAATGATAAAACTGGATATTATTAAATTTTTAAATTATTGGTACAAGGAAATGACTTGAAATGAACATACACCTATTTACAAGATCAATCAGCATTTTTTCTTTATCCTGAAATTCCTGAAAATGAAAATTTGTAATTTATATAGTTTAGTTTATTTTACGTAAAATGCTTACTTTGTTGTTGAGCGTATAATGCACAGCACTTATTCTGCTTTTTTGTTAATTGTGCATTCGCGACAGCTATCTTTGCTTTAATTATTTCATCATTTACAAAGGAGTATAAAACTAACATTCATAGCGATCACAATCGAGTTATAATGTATTTTACACTAAAAAGGTTTCTTAAAGTTAAAAGTAAAAAAGTGTCAAGAGAAAAATACATCTTACAATTGAAGAACCCTGAAAAGAAAAATGAAATAAATATCAAGGTTGAGAAAAAAATAAGAGTGCTAGAGAACTTTGCACAGACAGACGTTGAAGTAACATGAACTGCTCTAATAACGAAATTAACAAAGATACATGAAGACGTCAACCTATTTTACCTATTAACCTATTAACAACTTATTAACATGAAGAGGTCCACCTATGGCAAAAACGTTAATGGCAACAAGTTAAACCACCTCAGATTCGCGGACGACATAGTGATTATAGCGAGCACATTCGAGGAACTGGAAATTATGATGGGGGTACTAGCAGCCAGCTCCCAATACGTCGGCTTAAAATTGAATATGAAAAAAACAAAAATAATGACAAACACAGATGACCCCAGACGTATAACTATAAATGGCAGTGAGATAGAACAAATCCAGGATATATCTACCTAGGCCAAATCCTGAGACTTGACAGAGAGAACCAAAGTGCGGAAATTACTAGAAGAGCAAGACTAGCATGGGCAGGATTTGGAAAACTTAGTTGGATACTTAAGAACCGCAAAATACCGCAATACTTGAGGAGCAAAGTGTTCAACCAATGCATCCTTCCTATCATGACATATGGATGTCAAACCTGGACCCAAACCAAGACAAACATGAATAAACTAGCCACAACACAAAGAACAATGAAAAGAGCAATGTTAGGATTACGACTGTCAGATAAAAAGAGGAACAACTGGGTAAGATCCAAAACAAAAGTCGAGGACATAGCAACAAACATTGCCAAACTTAAATAGAGCTTCGCGGGCCACACTGCTAGATAAAAAGACCAACGTTGGAATACTATAATACAACATTGGAGACCTTACGAAAGTAAATGACCAAGAGAAAGACCACAAATGAGACGAGTTAATGACATTAAAAGAATAGCCGGAACAAATTGGAAATATGTTGCTCAGGACAGAGACCGATGGAACGAGTTGGGAGAGGCCTATGTCCAAACGTGGACGACAGAAGGCTAAGAAGAAGAAGACATGAAGACGACATCGCGCTCATAAAACCCAGCAGAAAAAAAGAATGGATACCGCAAGAGATCATGGACCTCATGGACGTAAAACGACGTAAAACGCAGAAAGAGACAAGAAACAATATTAAGAAATAATAATAAGGGGATAATTATAGGTACAGCTATTCTTTCTACATGTTCAAACCATCTAATCCGTTGTGACTTCACGAACCTGGTGATGGTAGGTTCTTCGCACAAGACCATTAATTCGTTGTTGGTTTTTCTCTTACCCATTTTCTTCCTTGCGTTACCCAGGTATCTTTCCTAGGATACCCTTCCTACTTATTTAATGTCCATGCCTCGTAGGCATATATGCTATTGTAGCTCTAATTATTGTTTTATATATTCGGAGATTGACTTGTCTAAAAAGCCATTTTGAATTAATTTTGGCTAATTTTTTATTATCTTTCGCTATTCTGGCATTGAACTCTCAATTCTCTTTTCTATTTTCATCGAATACTAACTACACACAGGTATTTCAAATTGTCCACCCTTTTAAAATTACAGCTTGTACCACTTACAGACCTCACAGTAATATCTTTTTTTTTTCTTCTGTCCCTCCCATGATCATATATTTGATTTTTTTTTTCATTTAGCTTCAGTCCGTACTTCTTTGCTTCTTCTATTATTTTCTTCACCACTCTTATTAATTCTTTAGCAGTTCTTGCTAAGATCATTAGATAACCAGTAAAAGCCATGCACTGGTGCTCATTTTTCATGATTGTGTCTTTCACCTTTATGCTTCATTTTGTGATTACAGTTTGTAACACTAAGTTGAGTAATGTAGTGGATCAAAGATCTCACTGTATCAAGTCTTTTGCAACCGTAAATTTATCTGAAATGTGACTGTGCCAAGCAATTTTAAAGGTATAGGTATTAAGTGTCATTTTTACTAGGCTGATAAATTATTTACAAACGATTTCCGAAGTGGAAATCGAAACACCAAAAAATAATCTTATTTTAAACTTAAATTACGGCTTATTTCCATTAAAAATAGTAAATTACATTTAATTCCAATATTTGGATGGTTTAACGAGGTGGAATAAAATCTCCAAATATTTTAAATCGTTTTTTAAGTAAAAATACCATTGCAGTAATTTCGACATGAATTTACCACCCTAATTTTTTATTTTACCATACGTTCTCTTAATTTCTAATTCAACTCAATCGGATTAAGACCCAAACTGTTTATTTACACTTTCCCCAGATCGTTATTACCAGCCTTAGAGAAAATACCAACAAAGAAACGACTGAATGAAATTGCTTGGCATGTTTAAGGGAAACAGTATAATGTCGATGTTTATTTTACTATTTAGCAAGGGAAAAAAAGAATAAGTTCGTTTTATTTCGGTGAATTGTAGTCTGACGTTAATAGGATAGATGATAATTGTTTGGTAACTAAGGCTGCGATTTATGGAAAGCCTATTTTTTTGGAAAATATCTTAGGAAATATATTTTTCCATAATTACTTTTGTTTGTATGCCATCAGTGTTAGTTGTAATATTTCCAAAGGTAATTTAAATCAAAACCTTGCTACTTGATAAAAATCTATTTTAATTAACAGACATAAAACGTCACCAAGAAAGTTTTAGGTTTTATATAAAATTCAAGGAGTTTACACTCATAAATCAAAGATAACTAGGAATCGCCAAATAATAAATAAATGTGATTGTTATTATTATTAATTACACTGCTTAACACACATTTTGTGGCAGAGAGATTTTTTGGTATTTTCAATATCAAAAGTTGAAAAAGGGGAAGTATTGTTGAAGTGTGTCAAAGATCTTAATTCCTAGCTGAGCGCTTTCGGCATACAAAGACATCTTCGGAGCTATGCTACAAGAGAGCAATAATGTAAATAACTAATTTTAATTTAACAATGATTCAATTACGTCAAATATAATGTATCCTACTAGGAGAGATCATGTGGAAAGCAGAAAAAGTTGTGTAAGACACAATGATGACAAAACATAAATTAAACAATGATGACACAACATAAATTGGCAGCCTACCACAGCATGTTACATGGATTAATAGAAATTACAACTGATGTCAAAATACAACTTTGAGATAGAATTAAATATCATTTCAATCATATCATATCAACAAACAATTAATAAAATTTTAAATCAAAAACCACTTAATAATGCCATGAAAATAAAAAATAGTCAAACACATAAAAAGAAAGGAATAACACCAGTTTTTAGAACAAACAACAACTTAGGCAAATATATTAAAAACAACAAGAGCCAAAATGAAAAGCATTTACACAGTGGTGTATACAAACTTAAATGTGGCGACTGCCCAAAAACTTACATCGGTCAAACTGGTAGAACTTTTAACAAACGTATAGCTGAACATAAAAAGGCTTTCAATAATAGAAAAAGAGATTCCACATAGGCACTTCACTTTCTAGATCATAATCATTCTTTTAATGACGAATTTCAAATTCTTCACATCTAAAATGAAGGCTTTAAGCTATCTTTATCGGAATCTATGGAAATTAACAAATTAAAAAATACAGACATAGTTCTGAATGACCAACTTGAGAAAAACAGTTTTTCCCTCCTCAACCTATTCAGTTAACCCTTTACCGCATGATCTTTTGTTTTTTGTCAAAAATAAATTCTCAGATAAGAATTCTAATTCTATTTGTACGTAAAAATATTGAAAAAAATCTAGCTACGAGGAAAACTTTATTGATAAAAAAAAATTTTTGGTGCCAAAAATGAAACATCATGCTACAGTATACACCATACAAAATAACAGTTTATTTCTTTATTAATACACAGTGGTATTGTGTATTTTGTGCACACTATTTATGTTTTCCCTGTACAGCTTGGAAATTTGCATCTTGACCTAGTGCTCTTATCCCAATAGGGAAAATGATCAAGCCCATCTTTACGGATCTCTTCTTGGGGTATTTCTTTAGTGGGTCTTTTTTTTCGTTTATTCTCGTACATCTGCTGAATGCTATTACTTGAAGGTATTCCTACTCTGTTGTCTTTAATTGGTTTTCCGGCTTTGCATAGAGCATCGGCTATTGCTAGTTTGGTATCCAAAAGGGGTAAACCAAATTTCTTCCCTCTTTTGGCTAATAACCAACAGTTCACGGCTGTCATGTCAATAAAATGAAAAAATATTCGTAAATAATATTTCTTCGACCTGCTTTTTATACGATAAAATCCTAACATGGAATCAAGGAGATCTACACCTCTCATGTAGTTGTTCTAAATTAGGACACTGTTAGGACAAAGTATTATTTTATGTATACTTTCTTGTTTGAAAAATCTTCTTTTTCTCTCTTTGGTTCACTTCCAGCATATGTTGACATTGTAGTAACAATTTTATTATCAAACCAGGACACTACACTGACATCCACACTGTCTATATTGGCTATTTTCTCTACCATATGACCTCTGCCGCGCTTCTTCATTTCTTTCTCAGCAGGCATCACAACTCCAGGAACACGATTAAGTCTTACTGTTCCCAAAGATAAAATACCCTCTTTGGTCAGATATATCATAAGGGGTATGCTGGTAAATCAATTGTCAAAAAAAACTTGTAAAGTTGATGTTTTGGTATCGAATCTGCTAATTTGACAACCACGTTGCTGCTCATACAAGATTTGGTACTCCTAGCGGTACAATATTACTTTGGGAACCAGCAAACAAATTAAAGTCATAGCTGAATCCCGAAATACCACTCAGCACAAGCTTCAGAACAAGTAAATAGTAAATAGTAATTACTATTTAACTGGGAATAAGCCACAATTAAAGGTTAAAATACGTTTATTGACGTTTCAATTTCCACTTCGGAAATCGTTCTCAAAATACAAACATTAGTTAAACATTAACTAATGTTTGTATTTTGAGAACGATTTCCGAAGTGGAAATTGAAACGTCAATAAACGTATTTTAACCTTTAATTGTGGCTTATTCCCAGTTAAATAGTAATTAATTTAAAATGCCACAAGAAAATAGCTTCAGAACAATAGTAAATAGTAATTCCTATAAATTGTTCTATTTAATATTTTTTTATATTAGCTGGTTTATCTGGACGTTGTTGCACTGAGTATAAATTTGATTGGTCTGTGATATGCTCTATAAGAATACCAGAAAAGAGAAACTTAAAAAATTTGGACCGGAGTTTCTAATTGTAAAATCGAAGAAGGTAAATTCTCAGAACCAGTAAATTTTGTATCATTTTCTGATCTTCTCAGATTTCCTTTCACCCAATTATGAGATTTCTTCCTTTTATATCGTAGTCTTTCAGACAAAGAGGTATCATCTGAGGAATCTGAGGATGTGGCAGAAATGACAGTTTCCTTGACATTGCTTGGTAAATTTTCACGCTCCTCATTGTCACTATCTTGACACAATATCATCTCATTTGTGCCATCTTCATCGGAAAGATCTGATTCTTCACTATTAGTACTATGGAATTCTAACTGCATTCATTATACCATAAGAGAGTTTCGGATCCATATCTACAAAAACAATTAATGAGTCATCATAACTTTATAGTGTGCCATATATAGCACAAACCCTTTTTGGGGTTTTCGAGAGACTTAATTTTTAGTACTTACCTAAGCAGATATCTTATATCACAATACAATAAATTTCAATTTTTTCTCGATGTAAAAAACGTTTTTACTATGAAAAAGAACCTTTAACTTCGAGCACTATTTCACATGGTTCAGAATTTCAACAAGAATGAACTTCATACTGCGCACGGCTGCCTATCTCGCCGTCAGAACTATGCCACATATCTCGCGTACACTATTAAAAGTTAAGACCATGGACGTTTATACGTCCATGGTTAAGACATTAAAAATTTATATTTCTTCATTGACTGGTGAAATATCATAAAATTTTCCATGATGTTTAAGTTGTTCTGGGAAAACATCTTAATCAGAGGAGAAACATCTTTTGTGTTAACAAACTGCCAAATTGTATTTGTTTATTTTGTGATCTATGAATTATGTTCAATAAATAAGTTTGATATATATAGACGTACTCTTACTTCTTTCTTTACTATCTTTGCATTTGAATGAACTATGACAATTTTCTGTTATCCTTGGTTAGTGTTTGGCAAAAACTTTTCTTTATTTTTCAACAGAGTAACTCCTACAATTCTATTATTTAGATTAAGCAATTTTTGGTACAAATAAAACAAAAATATTCATATAAAATTTAATCTTTGATAAAAACTCCAGATATATTCCAAAACCTTCGATTTTTTTAAAATAATCGTTAGTGTCTATTTATTTTGCCTTTTCTTGAAAAATAAATACGTAAGAAATATTTGACCTCTATGCTCGGAATCGGCTGAGTAGACTATAAATTACGAATTGTAAACAAAAGTTCTCAAATATTTACAGACCGTGTAGACGATTTCTGTATAAACATGAAAATTTAGAAGGCTTACAGGAAAAGTTACTGTGTTTTCCTGGCAAAAGTGCTTTTTAATGTAGTTTACTTTTGAAATTCTATTAAATGATACAAATTCTTATGTTATACAGATTACATTCTTATTACATTATAATCATAAATAAACTATTTGTGTTTATTTGTAATATTTATCCATTTTGCGTGTTACAATGGATTATGAAATACACGAATGTATGCTCTTTGGTGCTGTAGGATTGCTGTTGTATGCAGTGGCATTGGAAAAAACTCGAAGGACAATAATTAGGCGACCAAGACGTTATAAAACAAGACCCATAAATCGTAACGAAAAATAGAGAATGCCTATCATTTTTTTAAAGATGAAGACAGCAGATGCAAAGCAATTTTTCAAGTATACACGAATGATTGTTCCAGTATTTAATGAGTTATTAGGTCTTGTAAAAAGTAAAAATTCCAAGAGAAGAATAAAAGACAGAATATCAGAAAAAGAAAGGCTTCCCATAACATTGCAGTAAGTAATTTATCTTATCTGTTAGATAAATATCTCAAAATTATTCAAACAAAACACTTTCCTCAACAGATACCTATCACAGGGGAAAGCATGTAAAGTTCGACATGGTATTATCAAATGGGCTTAATAACAGTTCACAAAATCATCTATGAAACTTGTAATGCAATATAGGAGGCACTTTTTTCAAACTATCTAAGATGTCCTTCTAAAAAAAATTGAAGCATATTGCCAAGAGCTTTTTTGATCTCTGGAATTTTCCCAATTGCATAGGCGCCTTAGACGGCAAACACATAAACATACAAGCTCCTCCAAAAACTAACTCTCTTTTCTTTAATGTATAAGAAAACTTTTAGTATCGTGTTTATTGCAGCTTGTGATGCTAAGCATGTGTTTACTTTGGTAGATATTGGATCCTATGGATCCCAAAGTGATGGGGGTATTTTTAAACATCGTCTGTTTGGTAAGCGTCTTAAATCCAAAACATTAAACGTGCCTTTGCCTTTTGAAATTCCCTATTAAATTTATTAAATTTATAATAAATTGATATTAAATTTCCCTATGTGTTCGTTGCTTGTGAAACATTCCCCCTTAAAGAATACATAATACGTCCGTATGCAAATAACAACTTGACACTGAAACAACAGATTTTTAATTATAGACTTTCGAACACTAAAGTGTTATGTGTGGTCTCTATTTCTATATGGCTGTGAGACCTGGACATTAAAACAGTATGACGTCAACAAATTAAATTCATTTGAAATGTGGATGTACCGCCGAATGCTAAGAATAAGCTGGATCAGCAGAACTACGAATGAAGAAGTACTGAGAGCAATGAACACACGCCCTCATCTGGTCAACACTATCAAAATTAGAAAGACGTCATATCTAGGACACATAATGTGCAATAGGGAATTTGAGCAGCTAGAGATAATATTAGAAGGCAAGATTGAAGGTAAAAGAGGAATGGGACGGAAGAAAAAATCTTGGCTACAAAACATCAGAGATTGGACCCACACAAGAGGAAATGAATTAATTCATCAAGCCCAGAACAGAGAGAAATTTGCCATATTGATCGCCAACCTCAACAGAGAAGGCACTTAGGAGGAGGAAGAGGGCCTGCAGAACTATTGAAAACACGTTTGGAATTTTAGTTGCCAGATGGCGAATTCTCAAGCAAACAATTATTGATGATGTAAAAGCATGTGTGGTTCTCCATAATTATTGCATGCTCAAAACTAAAGGAACAACCGATATAACTTATTATTGATCTCCCGAGTATGTAGATTGTGGAGATGAAGAAAATGTGCAGAAAGAGATTAATGAACCACTACAGTCAGTTAGACGTTTATCAGTCAGCAAGGCAAGATGGATAAATATTAAGTCACGAAATACCATGACAGATTATTTTGTATCACCCCAAGGAGAAGTTCCGTGGCAATTAGAAAGGGTATTGTCAGGAAGAACACTCCAATAAGGATTCATTTTTATTTTGTTATGGGTGTAAATATGATAGGTTACTTATTTAGTTTGATTTGAATTAATCTTATTAACCATCAAATAAAAATTAAATAAATATGCACTATCTGTAATATCTATTATTGCTGATGATTAGTACCAAATTCGCTGACAAAATAATGACAATGCAGAAGGCACGCGGTGATGTTGTAAAGCCAAAGAATATTAAAAGTTAAAAGAAATAATAAATTAGACTTACTCACAATCAATTTAATTTATCTAATCAGACGACCGGTTTCGCTTTCTACAATATGCAAAGCATCTTCAGGTCACGATACAAAGTTAAATAAATGATGCCGGTACTCTATTAATTGATGGTTGAAAAAACATGGTTCAAACTATCTTGTATTGTTGATTGGAAAACTCAAGTCAACTATTGTAATTGTTTAACAGTAAACGGGGAAGTTCTTGAGGAGACAGATTTTATCCAATGAAGTAGAGATAGGTAAATGTAATTGTTTGTTTGATGAAAGTAATGTTCTATACCATTAAGTTCTTTAAAGTTATTTATATTTATTCTGGAGATATATTTATGAAATGTGTGTTATTTATTGAGATTTTTATTTTTGTTTTGGAAGGTGACAGTTGTGAGACAATGAATAAGAATAGATGTACAAATTGTGTGGGTGTGCAATTATATCAGCTTGTAATTATCAAATTTCTTTGATAAAGTTATGTTGCAATATGTGGTAAATGGTTGTAAAGTCTAATATATACAGTTAAAAATTAAAATTGCGACACTTTAAGACACACAGAAAACACACAGAAAACACTTACAAAAAAAAACGAGGAGGAAAGGAGAAAATCCTCCCCTTTTTTAAATTTAATGTCTGTTTCGTCCCCCCGTTTTTTTTAAGTGTTTTCTGTGTGTCTTAGAGTGTCTCAATTTTAATTTTTAACTTTATATATTGGACTTTACAACCATTTGCCACATATTGCAACATAACTTTATCAAAGAAATTTGATAATTACAAGCTGATATAATTGCACACCCTAAGCACACACATAAGCTAATGCTTTGCATATTGTAGAAAGCGAAACCGGTCGTCTGATTAGTTAAATTAAATTGATTGTGAGTAAGTCTAATTTATTATTTCTTTTACCTTTTGAAATGGACTCACACAAGCAACACATTCATGATTCCAAAGAATATTATCGAATATAATAAATATAAAAGCTTTATTGATATATCAGATCAAATAACAACGTAACTACCAAAAAGTAAAGCAAAGGGGGTACTTACATAAGTCTCCTGGACAAACAAAATACAAGAAGGTTCTCAAGCTATTTAAAATGGACACCGCTTAGAAGAATCTTCCTGCTGGATGAAAGAAAAAAACACAAAAAGGGGTTAAGAACTTGTTTAAAAGAAATAAACAAAATGGTTTAGGGAAATAGGAATCTATCTGATTTAAAACATACCAGCCACGTTGGGCGTCAAATTTTAACGGAAAAAATTAGAAGTGAAAAATAGGCTTTACACTTTTGAAAGCAGATTAAAATTTATGTGGTTACAATTTACAAATGTTATAATGTTACAAATAAAAATTGTTTATTTCTACATGAAAAAAATTTACAATAAAACGGTACCTTATGACACTAGAATGTTATTTCTTCTCCTTTATAAATTTCTGGGGTTGAACTGGACTTACAATGCAAACACAAATAAATGCATCTCCAAACTGCAAAGATAGTATCAAATAGCTTAAGACAAACAAAATGAGGTTGGAAGTTGGGCACTGGACGCAAACTTTGAAACTTGGCTTTCTTAAAAACTGGAACACCTGTGGGTATCTTTCAAAGTTGTTGTAAACGCCGTTTTACACATATCTCAGATGATAGACGACATAAAAATAAAAAGTAATGATTACTCTTTCAAAATTGACACATTACATTGAGTATACTTGACTTTTGTCAATAAATTTGCCGGCTTCTTTTCCGACTAAACACACCGCCATCTGTTCTCAACAAAATCTCTTCCAAACCTGCTTAACTCCACTTACTGCACAATTAACTGCCACAATACTACACATTTTCCTATGATAAAAGACGAAAAACGAAAAAATTACGAATTTCAAGAAAAATTCGGACTCCAATAAAACTAAACGCCTTTAACAGCGGCCGGCCTTACTGAGAGTGAGTAATTTTTAAAAATCATTCGTTCAACTTGGTATAAACTTAACCTATACGGATAAATTCCTATTTATTTGACGCGCATAATATCCTAAAGTGGCTCTCGATCAAAAAATACCGAAGAAACATGCATCTGTGATATATAAACAAACTTTAAAATGTGCTAATTATTAATTCTCGGCGACGCAAAAGGATTGAAATAATATTTCGGTGTTTTAACTTTTACAAGGTGATTTGAAATGCTACAACGTAAAGGAATAACTTATGCAAGGCAAAATTTGAGGAAAGCGAAATGTGGGAAGACGAAGAATATCCTGGCTCAAAAACTTAAGGGTTTGAATGCAGTAGTGCAGAACTTTTTAGAGCCGCAGTCAACAGAGTCCGCATAGCCATGATGATTTCCAACCTTCGATAGAAGATGGAACTTAAAGAAGAAAAAGGAATAACATGATACAGAAAATTATCGATAGAGCTCTCGACTGGCAAAGCACTTATAAATGCCTATGTCGCGCATCAAAGCATTGCCAATGAAAGCATGACAATTACCAAATTCGAGGAAGAGGTAATTCGGGGTCTATTAGGAGATTTTATTATCACACAAGTCATTATGGAAAATAGTCACAAACTCAGCGATGTTGGTCGTGCAGGTAGACGACGATCTACAACGTGTTACGCAGAAATGGTAGAAGAGGAAAGAAGGCAAGTAGCACAGAGAAAAGCAATCAACTTGAACCAACACCTCATTGTCATGTGATGGCTGTAAAAAATTCTATTGCCTTGGCTGTTTTTTGTTATACATTCCGTGACAAAAAATTAAATTAGTACTTTGGATACAATTTTGATTTAATGTTATTACGTTTTGTTTTATGAAAATAAAGCTTATGTTGCCTAAAATGTGTTCTTACTCTGAATATATAACAAAAAAATATAATTACGCAATTGTTACTTCCTGCTAGATCACGCGGCCCGTATATAACTTTTATGTGTGAGTCCGTGTTGGCCTCTCATGGCACTTAACCTGTTAATAAACAGAAGAAAGACCTTATGCACGTGAAGGTGAGGGACTGGAAAAGTAAATTACACAACAGAAGTGAATGGAGAAGCATTGTTCATCAGGTCCTCCAGAGCAGTTAAGACCGTTGTATATTCGCTCCGTGCGTGACTGACGCAACACCTACCGCCTTCATCTGACAGTTTTTAACCTACCAATTTTCAGGTTAAACATATGACATTAATGACATATGTTTGACATTGTTAAATACAGGCGAAATTGACATTTATTAATAATTAACTTTTTAATTGTATTTTTTCAGTTTATGTACGAAATAAATGTAGTATTAAAAACTGGACAGTAATAGTAAAAGTTATGATATAAAAGCTAAAGTCATCAGGCACAATGCAGTTAGCTTGAAGCCTTATAAAATATCATTTAAGGTAAATTATTTAAATATTTCAATTGCATAAAAATGAGGTTACGTGATATTTCCTTTTTCATATTAATAGCACAGATCCATCTTTTTCTTTTCTCTAATTTATGTAATCTTTGGGAACCTATAAAAACTACACTTACTATTTTTGCTATTATTAGCACAACCAAAAATACGCAACATGTATTTGCACACATTTTTGATAAAATTTATGCGTAAAAAGATAGTGTCCAATTTTGTCATATTTCGCCGCTACGCACGCTGGCATCGTTTCAAGGTACCCCTACCATGGTCACGCACGGAGCGAATACTAAGTTTGAGTTTTGTTTAAAATAATGGTAATTAATTAATCGTATGATTGTATTTTATAAAAATACCCTAGGTATTAATAGCATGTTGTGCGTATTAATAAAATTATTTTCTATTACATATACACTTCTCCAAGAAATTAACCCACCACTTTGAAATATTAAAATATTTTATTAGCGTTAATAAAAATTTCCATTGTAATGTTTATATATGGTGTGGGGTGGTATTTCTTTGTCCGCACGTACGGACCTAGTGGTCATACAAAATCGAACTGTTACAGCTGAAAGGTACATATTGGAGATCCTGGGGCAACATGTAGTACCATTCGCTCCTTATATCGGTGAAAATTTCTTACTAATGCAAGATAATGCCAGACCTCACGCTGCACAGATCGTCAGAAATTATCTAGAAGAGGTAGAAATTAACACTATGGAATGGCCAGCACATAGTCCGGATTTAAATCCGATTGAAAATCTCTGGCATATCCTTGGTAGGCGATTAAGAGCGACACCGATCCAACCAAACAACTTACAGGAAGTATAGGGATAGGACTGATCCAGATTTGGAGAGAACTAGACCAAAATGAAATACGGCAATTAATTTTAAGTATGGGCCAACGATGTGAGGCTGTTATAAGTAGTAGAGGTGGAAACACTCGTTATTAAGACTTTTTTCATATTTTAGTTTACTTTTCTTTATCATTATTTTTTAAAATCTTCCGTTTTATTTTTTTTTCTCCTGTACTTCAACATTTTCTGATGATTAGACAAATTGTTATAATTACTAATAAAATGTAGAATAAATCTGGTGAAGTTTTATTTTTTATTTTTTGCCTGTTTAGAAATAAAATTGATTTATTGAAGTGGTGCGTTAATTTCTTGGAGAAGTGTATTATTGTAATTCAATAGATCTGAATGCGACGAAAAATACTTAAAACTAAATAATAACTAGTATACTTCCTCCCAGTTTCAATGAATTACTGTGTCTAATACTAAATTTTGTATCTACTCCTATTAAATACTTAAATACCTTTACCTTAATCTATTTACCCAAAACGTTATAAATTAATCTACGGAACATTTCTCCCAAATCGCAAAATGTAAAATATTCAAAGCATCCGTCTCGTCTTATTCCTCGTTTCTACATGGATTCCTCCAGAAAATTTTCAAATATCGACCAGTCCCCATGATGAGTTACGAGAAAGGCCCCTATTTTGTGAATCGAGTTCAAAATGTGAAGTAATATTCACATATGAGAGAATGTTATCCACCTCCGCGCGGTTATCTCTTAACCGAATGTTTGCAGGGGGATCATAAATTTACCCTTCATTAGAATATACTAAGGGGAATAAAATTATTAAGAACGTCCTAATTATAATATCAATTTTGAAATACCGAAGCAATATTTTTTCTAAAAATTAACTCTAACAGTTTTATAGATTAGTAAATATACAAATTTGCAATCTCATGCGTACCGAACCACTTTTACCCTTCCCTATAGACAATCGCTGGTACGCTCCCCATTCACCTCTTAGCCAAAGAACGGCAGATGTTATATGATAACCGGAACGGTCAGTTACCCCAGGTAAGAGCGACTGTGAGAGAGCAACTACTAGCAGAATGGCAGAGGGAATGGGAGGCACAGACTACAAAAGCTCAATGGACCAAAATGCTAATCCATGGTGTGGTCGCTTGGTACAGCTGTAAGTTTAAACGAGTGAATTATTATTTTATACAATTTCTGACCGGACGTGGATCTTTTAGGTCTTACACATACGATATCAAGAAAACCAACAATGACATATGCTCTACATGCGGTGAAAGGGACGACTCTGAGCATTGCATCTTCTGGTGTAATGTTTTCGTCCCCGAACAAAATAGGCTTCGTAACAGGATAGGGTTGACAACGCCCAACAATATTATACAGATAGCTATGATCAACAAACAGAACTTCAAAATCATAATAGACCACATAACGGAGATCATGAAAACAAAGATCATACTTGAAAGGGGTGAACAAGCCGGGTGACAGAGATTTTTCTCGCACCACACAAGGGGATACCTATAAATAAGTTTATCTTTATCTCACTTTTTTCTGCTTTGAATATACCTATAGGAGATACACCTGTTACCTATAAACAACCTTTTTTCTTAATTCTGTTTGAGTTAATATACCCAGAGCAGCTACACCGGATATATACGTCACACATATTAGAATAATAATTAAATAGACAACAATAGTAAAAAAATTACTTGCGCATATTTACCCCACACAACTTGTAATGCACTTTCCCCCCATGCTTGGTACTCAGCGACAAGAACTCCTTTAGAACGAAAACTACAGTGAAAAACTAATCTGTCCTAATCTTGTTCCGATAGGAACCAGCTTCCATATCGACAGGTAACCAAAGACACTAAATGTGTAGACTTTTCTCTCTGTTTCATCTTCCTCTTCTTCTTCATTCTATAGTAACATCAGTTTTCCTAACCCCTTTCCCATTTTCCTTCCGGAAATTAACCATATCCTCCCCTAGGTGTATGCCGTTATTAGGTATACATCGTAGGACAAGCCCTAAGACCTTCTACAAGAACACCCTTTCAGACTGCGTAGGATGTCTCCATGTTTCGTTCTCTAATGAACTTATCCGGGGATATTCAGCGTCGAAGAGGAGATGGTTTTAGTTGGTAGGCGACCTGACAGGGGCGCACGATGGTGGCCCGGATTTCGTGTCAACTCTGTGCCGCTCTTGTGTTGTCCTGCCTTCAGGTTGAATCCAACAGTACTAGGGACACCTTCCCTATTCGATTTCGAATCTTTTTATCTCATTCCAAAAAAAAGATTGTCTGTTTTAGGGCGTATCCTTATAGGTTCAGAAAGACAGATACAGATAAATGTCTATACTGCGAATATTCCGACACTGTTATTCACACAATACTGGAGTGTAATAGATGTACAGTGGAGAGAAACATAATGTATATAGAAATAGGTATGAACCCCGTGACTGTGAGAAAGATGATCGTGAACATGACGGGAAGTAACGAGAGATGGAAAAGTGTTCACAATTACACTCAAACAGTAATTAAAAAGAAAGAAGAAGAAGAAAAACACCAACCAGACGAACCTCAGAACAGTCTTAAAGCGACCATCCCACTTTCGGGGTACGGTACGTGCGACAGTCGATTGTTTACAAGTAAGAGAGGGTAGTTTTAGTTGGTAGGCAGGATACCTGAATCTTTGGCACTGCTATCTTTAGTAATACAAATTAAACTAGAACCCAAATTTAAGGACTCAAAATGGAGGGAGCATAAAAAAATTTCGGTCTCCAACCAACCTCCCACTAGGAAAATTCTGTGTGCGCCACTGCCAATATAGCAGGCTATTATTTGGAAAATTTATAAGCTCCGTATTAGTCATAATTGATTAAAATCTAAATTAATAATTTTTATTTTGAGGTGATATCTCACTAACAAAGTTTCAATGTAGAGGGTTGTTTAGTATTCAAGTGTCGCCGTAGCAGACGAACCTAAGCGCTACTTGATCCCCTGGCTAGGTTTCCCCATTCAAATAATGTAAAATACGACGCCCTGCCAGCAGAAGTTTGAGATAATCCACCTTTAATGTAAAGTCTCGACTAAAGTTTGTGAGTGGAATTGATAATAACTGATGTAATCACGTTAAACAAAGAGTGGTCTTTTATCGAAACAACAGAAACTAAATGTTTAGAAATAAAATCGTGAATATTACGTTTGCAAATTTTTATAAAATTTATTACTAGATAGATTCTTACTCTGTAGATCAACGGGCTGGCATACATATGTCAACGTAACTAGTTTAGTGGGTTTATGGTTCGATTTAAGTTCGCAATGTTGTTTTGCACACATAATTTTTGTTGGTATCTTGTTCCAGATACAAAAATCCTAGATCTACAGTCAGGTTTTCTTGTGGTTTTAATATACATGTAAACTACGACACTTTCTTATTATTTTTGTAGGAATATATTTGTGTACTCCAATAAAATTAAAAAAAGACTATATTTGCTACTTACTTTTCTCGATTTTCGTCATACTCATATCCTCGTCTTGCCCGAACCATCTGAGCACCGTTCTCGGTATACACCGTTTTATTTTCCAGCAGTTTTTCTGCTTCGGTTTTTTGTTCGTTTCCGGCGGTTCACTAGAAGCCCGAAGTTCGATATCGGACACGGATTTCGAATCACTATCGGAATATTCATAGTTGATCACGGGTCGCTTACGTCCCTTCATACAGGCGCAGTTTGACGAGAAAAAATCCATTGCTGTCTGAAATAAGAAAAAAAAATGTTATATACAAGACAACAATAAATAATAATTTTTTTAGCGATTATAAGACTGAAAACAAATAATAAAAATTTAAATGGACCGTGTTTTTAATGTCTCTTTAATTGTCTATTATAATATTCTATCACTACAACTTTTTCGGCAGAGTGCCTTTCTCAAGTGATCTATTCTTGGATGTGTTTACAATTTAAAGTCTTTAACGAAATAGGTTGAGGAGGGGAGAACTATTTGTCTCAAGTTGGTCATTCAGAATTGTGTCTGTGTTTTTTAATTTGTTAATTTCTATAGATTCTAATAAAGTTAGCTTAAGCCCTTTATTTTGCATGTGAAGAATTTGAAATTCGTCATTAAAAGAATGATTATGATCTAGAAGGTGAAGTGAGTATGTAGAATATGTTTTCCTATTATTCAATATCTTTCCATATCGTTTTTAAAAGGTATTCGCTTTGTCATAATACTCAAGTTTGAAATATTGGAGTATATATTTGAGTCATAATAACTCGGCATGTTATTAATTTTTGCTCGGGCGCCAGTTTGTGATGGGTAGCTCTTTCGGGGCGACAGACTCAGTAAAACACAGGTTTGAAATAAAAATAAATCTATTTAGTATATATACAATAAATGAAAAATAAAAAAGGAATTCTACGTTGTATACTTATAAAACAAAAATAAAATGAATTCTACGTTCCCGTCTGGGTCCCGCGATGAATGAATTCCCCGGCGAACGTCTATAAAAGAAAAGAAACTAATTATTACTAATAAAGAAATGAAATAGCGGGCCCACGGTAATGTTCAATACACAATACCGACGGGTTCCGCTTGGCTAAGGACAGAGTACGATCCTCAATACGGAAATCTCTCTGTCCGGCTTGGCTCTGTGCAGATCCACGGTAATGTTCAATACACGGTACCGATGGGTTCCGCTTGGTTAAGGACAGAGTATGATCCTTAATACGGAAATCTCTCTGTCCGGGATGGCTCGCAGGTTCACTACACCGGCTAGTCAGGGAGCCTAGAGCGCTAGCTACAAGACTGTCTAATTCCGCTATTCACACGCCTTAAATAGCCGTTCTGAATCCCACTTCGCCATCACGTTGTAGAAGTGGATGCGCAAATATTGACACTCCCACGGTTCGAACTGTTAAACGATCACAGCATCGTTACAATTTTACTTCTCTCACAATATTTATCCTGGCTGTTGCGTTTCCTTTCTTCATCTGTATTTAATTGGGTTCCTGTTCCTTTGTCACTTCTATTCATTTTTTCTATGTTATTAAAACATTTAAATTACGATATCAATTATTAATTATTTATTATTTTAATTTAATTCTAATCTAGACGTTAGATGTTAGATTTAGAGAGGTGGCCTTTTGGCCTATTCCGATGAGACGTTTTTAGATCTATTCTGGTCCTCTAGTCCTAGATAACATTCTCTAGCCTGATCCTTTTCAAATAGTCTAATAGCTTCGAGACTGTAGCTTCCATATAGCTATTTGTCACACTGACACACTGACAAAGAATGTGTTCTGATGTTTCTTCTTCGAGGTGACTGAATATACACAGGTCATCATCTGATAAACCCATCATCAGCTTACAGTGCTCTGTTAGAAGACCTACTATGGCTTTGACTGTTTTCCTGTCTTTACTTATTTGGTCTGCCGTATATTTTAGCGAATGTTCTGTAATTATTTATTTGTTATATTGTAACCATTTCGCATGTCTTTGTGCTGGTGAATTCCTCCACTATTTCAGAGATTTGTGAGCTACCCACTTCCTTGTAACCGTTCTTGTTACTGTCTTTGTAATGCCGCAGAACGGTTCTGGTACAATGAATGGCATTGATGTGCCTTGTTTGGCCATTTCATCTGCTTTTTTATTCCCCTTATGACCCTCGTGCCCTGGTACCCAGGCTAGCGTAATCTTGCTACGGTCTTCTAGTTTATTTGGGCATACACACAATCCCATATTAGCTTAGAATTGACCTCTACAGAATTGGGTCCCTTAAGTGCTACCTGACTATCTGTGAAGATGGTAACTGAATGGAACGTTCTTTCCTGTCTTTCTATTTCTTCCACGCAGTGATGGATTGCCGTTATTTCCGCCTGAAAAACTGTCACATCCTTAGGAAGACTTACTGAGAAATGTATCCCTTGATTTGTCATTTGCACACCCTTCGATGTTTTTGAGCCATCCGTGTAGCCATCAGTCTTTCCTGCCTGGTATCTTAATTGTGAACTTAATTGTTAAAGCTATATCTGGTAGCTGTTGCATTGACAGTTTGCTCCATCACAATATCGGCTTTTAACTCCTCGATTAGCTTTTTATTGTCAGCACCATGCATCTGGCTTATATGTCGCTGACTATGGATTAATCTGTGCATCACTAATCTGGATTCGCCCTGTATAAAGATATGAAGTGGTGGTAGATTCAGCAGGACTTCCAACGCTGCTGTAGGAGTTGTTTGTCTAATTCTAATCTAATTTATTCTACGCGCGGATATGAAATGTGTGATAAGTTTATGTGGCTTTTATTTTAATACTTAATTTCTTGTCTTGTCACTAATTAAGTTTTTATCTATCAAAATACACGTAGGAATGATTAGGGCTCAGTTATATAATAATTTAGTAAATACTTGTTAAAATTATTCAGACTTGTCTCTGATGGTTTTTCTTTAATTCACTACTTCCACCTGTATGCACTAGCTTTTTAACACTTTATATATACAAAACTTAAATATTTGGGTGTGCAGCGGAAGATAGGACAAAGAAGTACTCTTTTTAGTAAACCAAGCTTTCGCAAATATTTATTTGCATCATCAGGGTGCTACAATAAACAAAATTAGTACAAGATACAGAAAAAGAATTAATTTGGCATCTTACACTAATTGAGGTTAGTTGTCGTGATGTTTATCAAATGAAATGAGCAACTCACACAAACTTGTCTACAAACTTAATTGTTTGGGCTGTAAAGGTTCTTATATAGGTCACACCTCCCAAAAAGTTTCAATCTACTAATACAGACAATTCATCATCAACAATATAAGTTTCATTATATATGAGATATACAATACCTCTCCTACTTCTTCTAAAGTAAGTCTTTTTACCTTTTCTGTTTCAAGAAGTTCAGCGTCTATCAGGTATACTATTACCTTCACCTTCACAACCAATTCTTTTGTTTCTGATAAGATAGTTTATAACCTAAATTTTATTTTATGACATGTTCTGTAATTATTTTAACATAATTTTATTTAAGTATTCATGTATATGTGTTTTAAAGTGTTTTAAATATGTATTTGTTAAATAACGTTTTTTTTTCTTAAAAACAATTTTGGATAGTTTTCGCCATCATTTGTAGGGGTCAAATGAGTTGCTCATTTCATTTGATAAACATCACGACAACTAACCTCAATTAGTGTACGATGCAAAATTAATTATTTTTCTGTATTTTGTACTAATTTTGTTTATTGTAGCACCCTGATGATGCAAATAAAGATTTGCGAAAGCTTGGTTTACTAAAAGGAGTACTTCTTTGTCCTATCTTCCGCTGCACACCCAAATATTTGAGTTTTGTATTCTATTTGATCAGCGTTGATGACAAGCGTTTATCGCTTTTTCAGTATTTATATATATATATATATATATATATATATATATATATATATATATATATATATATATATATATATAATCAACAGTATAAACAGTATCATAGTATACAATTTCTAGCGGCAGCTACAGTTAAATATTGAACGACTAGGTACTCTGCATTCTTTATTTAAGTTTTAATATATGGGTGAGCAGTTCTCTTGTTATCTTTAGTAAAAGCCATATTCAATGGCCCTCTTTCTACATCAATTTTATCAAACGCAAGCGGACAAAAAATATTGGCCCTCGTAAATTTTTTTATTCTTTGAAAGTTATAAAACCCTTTTTTTCTTTGTGCTGTTGGGCTCATGAAGTTTCCGATCAGGCATTGCCTTCGTGAGAATAAGAGAAAGTTCAAAAGTCTCCTTTTAGTCCCGTGAATACCAATCAGGGTGCAAAAGTTTTCCACTTAAAGCACTTATTTAAAATTAAAGAAAGTAGAGGAAAACTTGACTAGAATTATTTTCTTTCAAGAAAAAATAGTTGGTGTGGTAGAAACTCGATGAAAAATTGTGGTTTGTATGTAAATGGCTCTCGTAAAGAACAAAGAACAACGAATTACGGTTTCAACTATTAATAAAATTTAATTTTAATAATAAAACAATAAAAACCGTAGTTTTTTTATATTTTCTAAAAAAGCATAGTGATGATTACCAGTGAGATGTCAATTTTTAGTTTACAATTTGTGACTAGATAGAATAGATTTTTCTATTTCACAATATAGAGTTTCTTTTAAAAAATTCACAATATTCGGCATATTGTTCTGAAGCTATTTTGTTGTGGTAGGTATTATAATATAATTTACTTAATATTGGGACTTTCTAAACTAATATTTCAGTTTAAAATCCCTGTACTTTGACGTTTCTATTTCTACTTACTACAGAAATCGGAATAACTCTTATCATTTTTGTCTGGTGTATAACTACCTTTCAGACTTTCCCATACATTTGGCCTTTGCACTTTATCACATGCTTTTTCCATGTCTATAAAAGCTAAACTCAGACAAGAAAATGAAGACGGTGACTCATTTTCACTCATCATTTAATTTTGGTCAAAATACTGTACCAGGTGCAGTTTATAATATGAGGTTTACAAGACCTAAACACCGACTGTAATCGCTTGAAAATCTTCTGATTGCCTTCGTATCAACCGTGACATTGAGTAAAGTTAGCCAACTGTAGTGTCAACGACAGTACGCGTGTTACTTTCAAGTAATTAATTTGTTGCATATTAGATAACCGAAATAAAGTCATAAAATATATACATTTCATCAAATTCCATCAATCAGTGGCGTATCCGCATAAACATAAATATTTAGTATGTATACCCTTAGAATAATGGATTATGTTGTAGATATTGTAAAATTCTTAAAAAATGAATTTACGTGGTAAATAAAGAATACAGTTGTCACCTTTATAGAACAATAGTCACTTAGACGTTAGTAGCAAATAAGGACTAAAAATTGACACTTCTAAAACTAAAGTCATGATAATCAGCAAAGAAAGAATTGAGAGGGTTCAGTTTACCATTAACCAAAAAGTTTAGAACGTGTGCCAAAATACATGTACCTTGGCACTACATTAAATGAGCAGTGGGACCACTCCCAAGAAATAAAAGCTTGAATAGAAAAAGCAAGGGCAGCGTTCATCCAAATGTCCAAGCTGTTCAAATCACACAATTTGAATTTATAACTGAAACTCAGACTCCTCCGGTGTTATATATTCTTCATCTTATTATATGGAGTAGAGTCTTGGACTCTAACGGAAGCAACAACGAAGAGACTGGAAGCGTTTGAAATGTGGACATATAGAAGAATTCTTAAGATATCATGGATGGACAAAATATCAAATGCCAAAATACTCCAAAAACTTAATAAAGAGAAGGAAATAAAGGGCACGGTGAAAAGAAGAAAATTAGAATATTTCGGCCACATCACAAGAAATGAAAGAAAATATAACTGTTAAAATGCATTTTGCAGGGAAAGGTGAATGGTAAAAGAGACGTCGGAAGAAGAAGAATATCTTGGCTCAAGAACTTGAGGACCTGATTTGCGGCATCCACTACATGGCTTTTCAAGGCAGCAGCTAATAAGATTATCATTGCCAGAATGATTGCCAACATTCGTAACGGATAGGCACCAGAAGAAGAAGAAGTCACTTATCTAATTTAGACCTATTGACTACTTACTATACATAGAGTGCGGTTACAATTTTTAAAATACTAATTTTTATAAACACATTGTTGTAGTATATTTAAAGTCAACTGAACCACATAAGAAACTGATAACTTTAAGATAAAATGACTCCAGTTTAGAGGCAACCGTATTTGTGATTTAGTTTATAATTATAAAAGCCCAAAGATGTTTTAACTTTCAGGATTTTTTTATATTATTGCACAAAGCAATGACAGGCATAATTTACAAAACAGTCATTAGACCAATAATGACATACGCAGCAGAAACACGACTTGACACAGAGAGGACAAAAAGAATCTTTAAAACAGCAGAGATGAAAACACTTAAAAAAATTAATGATAAAACACTATGGGACAGAGCTAGAAGTACAGATATACGACGTAGATGCAAAGTGGAGAGCATCAAGGACTAGATAAGACATAGAAGAGTAGAATGGAACAATAATATAAGCCGAATGACAACAAATATGGTCGCCGTTTATTTCGGGTCCACGTTGTACTCTTACAACGGTTAGTTTCTGTCGGTTTTCATTTTCTGTTAGTATATAGTCTATTATGGATTCTTTACCTCTACTAGGCTCTTCTCTTGTAAACGTATGTGTTTGTAAAAGTTATTCGTAGAAGGTATTACAAGTATAACAGTGTCTCTACTTTAATGTATCATAATATTATCTTATAAACTGTAATATTAACTGTAAACGTATTACAGTATACTCCCTCTATAACGAACACGGTTATTACGAGGTTTCGCTTATAACGAGATACATTAGATGTCCCGTGAAATTTCTATTGAACTATAACCGTCTATAGCGAGGCAAATTTGGTTATAGCGAGAGAAAATAAGATCCAAAAACGTGTTTTTTACGTTTTTGGTCGGGTCGTGGCTATAAATAAATACCTTTTCAAACAGCCCCTCAATAAACTTAACTGCAGCCCGCAATAAACTTCTTTACAATGAATAAATACAACTGTTTCATATCTTTAGAAAATATGATAGAATGATACTGGACCATTTAAAGCAGTTAAAAATGACAGAGTTCTTAAAATTGCAGAAGCAATAGTTTATGTTATCCTTGAAAATACGCTTTATACATTATGTAGTTGGAAAAAAATATAAGTACAGATTTTTTGTTTTAACGTATATCATTGATAATAAAAGTAAACAACTCTTTTATGTTTTAATATATTTCATTGACAATAAAAGTAAATAACTTTTTTTCAAAAACGCCATTCAAACAATATTTATTACTTTATTAGCATCTTATATTGCTCCTAATGGCTTCACTATAGGAAGTTAATGGTTTAGAAAACTTCAGATTCATATGTATGCACAGTATTATTATTGTCTGATATAACGAGATCGGCTTATAACGAGGTAATTAGTCTGTCATTTCAGTTCTCGTTATAGAGGGAGTCTACTGTATAACATATCTCGATATACACAAAAATATATATTGTTGTTTTATCTAAATATTTTGCATACTTTTATATTTTCTACACATTATTTTTGATCCTATTGTGTAAAATAAAATATTTGCGAAAATCCAACAGCATTATTTTCCATATGGTATGTTTCGAGCATATCGTTGTTGTGTGTTAAATGCATTAAAACTTTTATTGCGTAACAAAACATAAATCAACCACATTTATGAGAGGTTTCTGTTTGTATGAATTTTAGTTTAGGAAATAAACCGAAACAGTTGAAAATTGTCATGTGTGCGTACATGCATGAAATTGAATTTAAATTGTTGAATCCATTACAAAAATTTATAGTAAGTATTACAAAATTAGACAGATAAATAACAGAGATACTAACATCATGTTTAATAAACAGAGATCAAAATCATATTTCCTTATAGTCTCTTATCCACATTGTGCGTCAACGCCCACAGTAAAGCGTTATATAGAGCGATAAATCCCATTGTTTTCGATCTCATTTAACACTGTTTAAAATAAAATCTTTTGTTTTTTGAGAAGTGTAACAATAAAAATTAAATATGACGACTGTTTACACCATAGAAAAAGTACATACGAGAAAAATATAATGGTACTTTGGGGGCCATTCTGTACAAGAACCCATTAATGTATTTTTACAGCGTTTCAAAATAGGTCAATACACGTAAAAAACTGTAGTGGCCACTTCTCACCAATTTGAAAAGTTTGGCTGTACTAATAGCAGATGTAAAACCTGCTGCCCATCAGACCAATCTGGTAAAAGTAGACAAATTGCGACTTGAAAGAAAAATCTGTGAAGAACACTTTGAAAAGAAACAACTACCATTGTTATTAATTGCAAACCACTCAAGAAATATTTCATGATTTTAAACGGATGAAATTCAGTGAACTTCACAGTTCACTCTGTGAAGAATTAGTCTAAAGCTACTTGAATCAATACCGGTTGATCAGGCAGGTTTCCGACCGAAAAGAACCTGCGCAGCTGCATATACAAGCTCATCCGTATAATCTTTTGTAAATCCACCGCTCGAATAACTAACAGCATGCTAGCCGACCAAACAATTTAAGTAGTTATGAGAACCGACATCTTCGTCCCAAGAAAACTAAAGAATGGACTGCTTCGGGGATCTGTCCTAGCTCCTCTTCTCTTTAGTCTGTGCATCGCTGATATACCAGAAACCAGATCAAGGAAGTTTGGTTACGCCGATGACTGGGTCCTTGTAACAAGGTGTAAGTCATTTGAACAAACAGAAGAAATCCATACGGCGGACTTACATACAGTGAGAAGTATTTCTGTAAATGGAGGCTCCAACCAAACCCTAACAAAACAGAGGTTTCCAGTTTTCACCTAAATAACAAGCTTGCAGGAAGAACACTCAACATCCAATTCTAAAACACCACACTCGCCTACAATAAAACACCAAAGTACCTTGGAGTAACTCTTGACAGAACCCGATCTTTCAAGAAACATCTGTCAAAAACAGCGGAAAAACTTAAATACAGGAACAACATCATCGAGAAACTGTGCGGCACAACATGGGGAGCATCGGCTTCTACCTTGCGATTATCGGCCCTGGGCTTTGTCTTCTAAATCGCGGAATACTGCTCTTCACACTGGCTTAACAGCCCACATATACACAAAGTAGATGCCCTATTGAATAATACAATGAGAATGATTGCTGGTGTTATCAAATCCACCCCTACGCAATGGCTTCCAGTACTGAGCCACATTCCACCACCCAAACTACAACGCATACACTCTCTCACTAGTGAGTACAGAAAGATACTTTGTACTGAGATCCTACCAATCTAGATATAGATGCTGCCAACGGTAACGTCTACGCTCCAGACGACCGCCAATAAAAACAGCGCAAACTGCTGTGGAAAATAAGTTCAACTTAACGACCACTTGAACTCGAGAATGGATGGAATAATAAAATAGCAGCTTAACCTGCATCACACAAAAACCACAAGGTTTTGACTTACCACGCAACACAAGGACTATGCTGAACCGAATCAGAATCCAACACGGCAGATGCGGTTACATGATGCACAAATGGGGTAAACGACCATCTCCAATCTGTGACTGCGGACAACCACAAACTATCTGTCACATTACAAAAATGGGTCCCACAAGATCCTATCATGGCAGGTCAGAGGATTTCCTAATGGCGACTCCAGTCGATAGAATATATAAATAAGTTAGATGTTCGTTTGTAAACATATGTATTATGTTTTATTCAAAATATACGTAAATTTAAATGTAAATGTGTCAAGTGCCATACGATAAATAAATAAATAGAACATTTCCAGACTAAAAAGTTCATTATCAGTAGTAATATCCCCAGGACATTGATAACAGACGAGATAATTTCATAACAATCGAGAGCTCGTTCCTTGGTAACAGCACGAAGCCGAAGGCTGAGTGCTGTTACCAAGCAACGAGCTTGAGAAATTTGTCATGAAATTATGAGGCATTCATCAATGTCCGAGGGATATTCGGCGGATAATTTTTCGAAAAAAAAATCATAACTCAACATAACGAAACATTTATTTATTAAAAGTACAGTTAGTGAAAGTACAATTATTAAAATTTAAGTTAACATTAGATTCTTGACATTTTGAAATTTATTTGGATGAAGTTGTCAAACTCGATCGTGTTGTCATAGGGATTGAAAATTGCACTGAATGCAATTATCAGTCTAATGTTGACACGATTGGGTGAAATTGTTCCACATGACACAAAATGACGAAATTTGAATGGTTGTTAGAACAGTCGAAAAATTATCAGTGTAATATTACCAGATGTACATGAGTCAAGCCACCAAATATCTGGGTAAAAATCCTTAAAAAGTTACAAAATTTGTTGCATGTTATATTACTTTTTAAGGGTTTTTAATCAGATATTTATTGGTTTGACTCATGTATACCTGGTAATATTAAACTGCTGATGGACTTTTTGGTCCGCAAACGTTCTGTGATTAGTACGTAGCCTGAAAGTATATTTTTTAATTATACAGAATGGTCCTTAAGTAATTGTACAAACAGAAACCGTAGATTCTGCACTTTAAAATATTAAGATTTAAGCCAACTTGCTTTAATAAAATATTGATATTAAGAAAGATACAGGGTGTTAAAGTGGAAATTTACAATTTTATTCTTCGCTATAACTTTACGTTTGTAAATATTTTTGGACAAACATTTACAGTTGGATGCTTTTGAGTAGAATAAAATATAATTTTATACATACTTTAATGTAACTAATAGAGAGCGCCACATATGCCACATGTGTGGCATAAATTTGGGCTTAACTTTTATGCTCTTTCAGTTAGCTCTATTTGCACTTATGCTGTATTATGTAAAGCACTGAATACTTGTAGATAAGCATAATTCATAACATATCATGATATTAAAACAACTCAAAGATGATAATGTAACATCACAAAATGCTTTGTTATGGGTGCCAAATGTCTTAGTGGAGAGAAGATTCTTCATCTTCTTCTTTAGGTGCCGTGTCCGTATTTTCGCTTCTTAGGTTTCTATAATGACGTTGTATTACTTTTTCTCTATTGTAAAACGATGAAAACCCAAAATATGTGGTTTATGCAAGATGGTACACCACCACATTCTAGAGAGAAAGCAGTTAGAACATACTTAAATACAACTTTTCTAAACGTTGGATTGGTCGTGGTAGTCATATTCCTTGGCAATGTGGTGAAATATTGATATAATTATTTAATTCATAAAAAATCCGAAAAGAATATTTATTATTCATTACGTAAATTGTTGACCCATTTTTATTAGGACAAATAGAAACTAGAGCACAGGTATTAAATAACACATATGTATCTTGTTTCATAATACTTTCTCTACAAATCTAACCTTAAAAACTCAGCATTTTTACAAAAACATTATCGTTGGCCTAATAACCGATATTGTTATAAATATAGTAAACACACAGGCAATTTAGTTCAGCATAATATTAGTTCGTTATTAAATCATAATAGTCCATTTGTTTTAGATGTAATTATAGTTACTCGTAAGCTGTAACGTAATCATATAAATAAGTAATGTCATCGATAGGTTATTCCGTGTGTATATAAGTAACTAATGAACAAGATACATCACAGTTTAATACATTATTTAACCTCTGTGGGCGCATTAAAACAACGTGTCTATAAGAATGCCATAAACATTCGCAACCAACTATGGGAAGAAATAAATACTGCAGCAGTTTCTTTAGAACCAATGATGCTATTTAATATAAGACGATCTTTTATGGAATATATTGACAAATGAATTAAAGAAAATGGTTGACATATCGAACACTTACTTTGACAAAAAGTTATGTTATTTAGTTTAACTATTTCTTAATTTGGTTTGTAAACAAAATGTTTTGATTATGACTTTAATTTAACATAAAAAGTAAAATGTTTGATGTAAAATCCTATTATTCTGTTATTTTGTCAAATCCTATTATTAATTATCCTGCTGATATATTTATTTTATTTAATATTTCGTTAACTATTAACTTTAGTTAAAGGTATTTTATACCAAAATTTAGAAGTATTAATGTTTTTGTCTATTTTTTCTTCGTTGCCTGAGTAATTGCCTTAAATCAGAATTGTGCAGCTGATTGGTAAAATGCGATTATCTCGAAAACTATTGAGTTCTGAGGTTATTAACAGGTATATCTTTTTTTTGTTAAAATAATGTATCTTTATAATTTTTTATCCCAAATACAGGTAACTTAAAGAGCAAAAAAGTTAAGTGAAAATGTATAACACATATGTGGCATATGTGACGCCCTCTATCAGTTACATGAAAGTGTGCATCAAATTATAATTTCTCATATTTAAAATAACCCAGCTGTAAATTTTTATATATAAATGTTTACAAACATGAAAGTTATAGCGAAAAATAAAATTTTAAATTTGCACTTTAACACCCTGTATCTTTCTTAATATCAACATTTTATTAAAGCAATTTGGCTTAAATCGTAATATTTTAAAGTGTAGAATCTACTATTTCTTTTTGTACAATTACTTAAGGACCACCCTGTATACCTTTTATGAAGGATTTTTAAATATAACTTTTTAATCTATAATCTTGCTCTTTTGTTATTTCTGCCCTTTCGTTTTTTGCTTCAACAAGTTGTCCCAATGAAAAAAACATTTTTCATTTTATCCCATTTCTGTAGCTCTTATTTTTTTAGCAACGTCGTCGTCATCATCTGTTCATTTAAAAAGAATAACAATAGAAGCAACTATTCCTCCGGTTTACGCCTCTGGTTTTATGATTAAAGTTTATTGAATATAAATGACGGGACAAAGGCCCATTAAACTTAAACAGAATCTAATTGCGTGCCCAATACGAGCTCTAAACGTGTTAAAAGGTATACACTAAATTAGGTGTATGGAGATTTGTGAACTTTAGGGTCTCGGCATAGACAATTCAATTATACGCTCTCTACACTTTAAAAGCATGAGCCAATTTCGCTATTACACAAACAATTGGGAGAAACAATAATTTGGTATTAAAAGAACCGGAAGTGAAAATTCGCTTTTGAAATTATTCTGCAAGTGTCTTATTGCGGACTCTATTGTTAAACATATTGTTAAATTAAAAGCGCAAATAGAGGTTGCTCAAATACAATTTACTAATGTTTGTATTTTGAGAACGATTTCGGAAGTGGAAATTGAAACGTCAATAAACGTACTTTACCCTTTAATTGTGGCTTATTCCCATTTAAATAGTAATTACTTGTGTTATAGGTTGTTGGTTAACTAGTAATTGACCAGGTGGTATCCTATTTTTGCTTATAAACATGTATTTGGTTTTTTTGATGTTAAAATCAAGCCCAAACCTGCTACTTACTTCTGCCACCCTGGAGACAAGTGTCTGCAGACCTTTAAGACTGTCTGCAAAAATGACAGTATCATCAGCGTATCTTATGTTGTTCAATCGTTCTCCGTTTATAAGTATTCCCTCGTCTATGTCCGTTAGCGCTAGGTTCATAATGTGCTCTGAATATGTATTGAACAATAATGGGGACAATATACATCCCTGTCGCACACCTCTTTTTATCTTTATGTCGTCTGTTAACTGATCCCCAACTCTAACAGCTGCAGTTTGTTTGTAATAGATATTGTTTATTATACGGCGATCTCTGCTGTCTAGACCAATTGAATTTAATATTTTCATCAGTTCGTCATGTTTTATTCTATCGAACGCTTTCTGGTAATCAACAAAACACACATATGTATCACAATTCACGTCTCTACATCTTTGAAAGAGAACTTGTATTGCGAAAAGTGCCTCTCGAGTACCCAATGCATCCCTGAAGCTGAATTGTCTGTTTGTCATGTGTTCTTCACACTTTTTATATATTCTTTTATTTACAATTTTTAAAAAAGTTTTCAGGAGATGGCTCATAAGGCTTATTATTCGATAATCTTCACATTTTTTGGCATTGGGTTTTTTAGGGATTGTTATAAAAGTTGATCTTAGCCACTGTTGGGGTATTTTTCCACTTTGGTATATATTGTTGAAGATCAAGGTAAGTCTTTTTACTTCGTCTTTATCCATAATTTTCAAAAATTCTGAGTAAAACTCGTCTGGTCCTGCGGCCTTTCCCTCCTTAATGTTGTTTATAGCAGCTTCTACTGCCGCTTCGAGAACAGGTGGTCCGGTATCTTCATTTTTATTTTGTGTGATTTTGACATTCCTACCGTTTTCAAATGTTGTTGTCACGTAGTTCATCCATGTTGTTTTTTTTTCTTCAATATCAACTATTGGATTTCCTTGAGCGTCTGTTAAGTGTACCGGCCTTTTTGATTTATAGATGTCTGCTGCTTCTTTGATATTTTTGTGGAGGTTGAACGAATCATGTTTACGTTCCAATATCTCGATTTCTTCACACTGTTCTTCTAGATTTCTATTTTTAGCTTCCCTGACAGCTTTTTTTTATCTCTTTGTTAGAAATTGATATGCAACGTAGTCTTTCCGCTTGGATTCTCTTCTTCTGTCCATCATCTGTAATGTACTGACGGTCATCCATGGTTTTCTCTTTTCTGTTTTTTTTTTCGGTCGCAGGTATTGGTCTTATATTTCCTTTCCAATGTTTATTTCTGTGTCAACATCATTAACTACTTCTGACTTAGATATGTTGTTCTTCAGATATTCCCGTACTTATCTTATAGGATATCTTATAGGATTAGGTTTGTGGATTTTTTTAAATTTTAGACGAAACTTAGCGACAAGTGGGTTATGGTCTGACTTAATATGAGCACCAGGGTAGGTTTTCACTGATGTTATTGAGTTTTTGAATCTTTTATTTATTAAAATAATGACCTTACATAGACCAGGATATTAATTCTCTTTGTAAAAATTGTTTAGAATGCAATAAGCACAAGAACAACCCAACTAAAGATAACTCTCATATATGGGAGCCACCAAAATTTTGCTTTGAAAGAGTGCATGCTGTTTACGCTGGACCTTTCAATGGAGGTTATTATTTTATATTAGTAGATTCCTTCAGCAAATGGCCTAAAATTCAGTTTACAAAAAATACTACTACAAAAACTACTATTCAAATTTGCCGAAAAATGTTTGCAACTTTTGGTATTCCTAAAGTTTTTGTTACTGAAAAGGGTATACAATTCGACTCTCATGAGTTTAGAAGTTTCGTGAAAGATAATGGAATCACACAAAAAATTACTTAAACCTTCGTGTAGTGATAGAGTTACATATACTGACAAAAGGGTTATTACATTATTTAATTTAGTTAAATGACTTTAGAATCTGGAAATGTCATGTAGACCAAATACGGCAAATTGGAGAATATACACCATCTCAAAATAATCAGACATGTTACATTCCAGATACCATAACTCACAATTTGGTTGCAAGGAAGGCATCCATTTCAGAGCATAGTGTCTCACCACCACCTACCGAAGTGACTACCGAGGAATCGGAAATTCCAAATAATATGGAAAGTTCCATAGTACATAGTTCCATTGTACGTGGAACTCAAACTGAAATTGAGGAACCCGTTTTAAGGCGTTCCACTAAAGTAAGAAAAGCTGCTACGAGATTGAATTTGTAAGTACTTTACTTTTAGTTATGTTTTGTAACTCGTGATCAAGAAAGAAGGTGTTATGTTCATGAAAAACTCCCTAACAAGAAATGTAAGTATATGACGCTGAAGGACGGCTGTCTCTCGAGGATTCATCAAAAGATCACGTTTGTATACTTTTCCGAAATAAAATATTTTTACATTATTACATTACGTTATTACAATATTAATAAGGTGATTAATTACAATTAAGTCTTTAAAATACGAAAGGTATAACAGCCTTTTATATAGATAGATATGTGTAGATTTATTATTATTATTATTAATCCATTAGGGTTTGATGTACTAAATACTACTGACTTTACAATATCACCAAACCAACCCACATTCCCTTTTGCGAAAGATGCAGACGAATCATAAATGAATTAAACCTTAAAGTTTTCGAAATCTATTCTAGCAAGATGCCAACTTCCCCTCCTCTGTTTTCCCACATACCATGACCTTGGTTTTACTTTCATTAATTCTCAGGTTACGTTTTTCGAGTTTATCTCTCCATATCTGGAGGTTTCTCTTAAGTGCGTCCTCGTTTCTTCCAAATATGACGAGGTCATCTGCAAATGCGCACTCCGTTATCTGTATCATTTCCAGGTTTCTATGTCCAACAAATATTCTCGATGTTTCTTCTCTAGTTTCTTTCATTACATCATCTAGTACAATATTGAACAGGATGGGGCCTAGTACACCTCCTTGTCGTAAGCCATCATTGACTCTAAACTCTTCTGATTCCATATTATCTATTCTTACTCTGTTTCTTGTGTTCTTGTATAGGCTCATAATAGCTTTTCTGAGTTTGCTGTCTACTTCTCTGTTTCTTAGGCTTTTGTCTATTTCGGTTCGCGGGGTTCTATCAAATGCTTTTTCGAGGTCTATGAAGGCTTGGTATAGTTCCGTGCTTGTATTTCGTGCATTTTGTATTAGATGCTTGAGTGTAAAAACATGGTTATGGATGCTTCTTCCCTTCCTGAAACCGCTCTGTGACTGCTCCAGCTTATGGTCTACTTCTTGTAGTAGTCTTTTCTCCAGTACTCGTTCATAAACTTTGGAAGGGATACTCAGGAGAGTTATACCTCTGTAGTTGCTGCATTCTCGTCTGTCACCTTTTTTAAAAATGGGTAGAATAACGCCCACTTCCCAGTCTTTTGGGATCTTGTTCTCATTCCATGCTTTATTGCAAACTTTTCTAAGCATTTCATTTCCATTTTCTCCCATATTTTTTAGCATTTCCGCAGTTATCTTATCATCAGCACCAGCTGCCTTTCCTCTTTTGAGCCTGAGTATTATTTCTCTTATTTCTTCTATTGTTATTTCGTTTTGGTTTGGGTTCTCATATGGGTTTTCTTCAGTGTTGTCTATTTCATTATTATAGTCTTTTTGAGTCAGAAGGTCTTCGAAATATTCTCTCCACCTGTTCATAATATTTTCGTTCTCGCAGAGGATGTGGCCATCTTTGTTTTTAATTTGTTTTGGTGTTTGTTGTCTGTTCTCTGTTCTTAGGCTTCTCAGAGTTTTGTAAAATAGTTTTGGCAAAAGATGTCACAGAGATAAAGAACGACCAAAAGAGCAGTAAAGAAGCAATAGAACAGCTCATCGAAGATAATAAAAAGTTAAAGAAGGAATACAAAGACCTAAAACAAGAAAACAAGGAAATCAAAGAGGGATTGAAAGAAATCAAGGAGAATATGGAATTTATGGAAAAACAAAGGAGGAAAAACAATGTAGTGTTGAATGGTATATTAATAGATACCTATGATCAAAGAGTAATAAAAGAGGCGATGCTGAATATATTCAAAACATATATGGGAATTGAGGTCAAAATTAAAGATGCATACAAGTTGGGAACAAAAACCTGTCTGATCGAACTAGAAGATCAGGAAGAAAAAATCAAAGTCATGAAGAACAAGTACAAGCTAAAAAACCACAAGGAAGAAAAAATATATATCAACAACGACACCACAATGAAAGAAAGAGAAATACAAAAAACTATAAGAATGATTGCACGAGAAGAGAGAGATAAAGGCAACGACGTAAAGATTGGCACAAATAAATTGTGGGTATAAATAAGGAAGAATGGAAATGGAATAATAAAGAAAATAAGATGGACAAACCAAAAAACTAATAAAAAACGGCAATGGAAAAACGATGACGAAACAGGCAATGAACAAGGACATGAGTAGTAAGAGGTCTCAACGGCAAGGAAACTGAACTTGTAGAAGAATTTAATAAGGCTAAAATAGACATACTAGGAATCACAGAGACCAAAAGAAAAGGTAACAGCACACAGTTTCTGGAAAATGGCCATTTTTTAATACTCAGTGGAGTACCCCCGTCAGAAAGAGCACGTGAAGGATTTGGTTGTCTCATCAATAGAAACTTGACTAGTAGCATCAAAGATTGGGAATGTATTACCGAAAGGATTCTAAAAATTAGAATGACAACCGAAGAGAAGAAACCAGTCAACATCTTTGTTATATATGGACCAAACGATACCGAAAGAGCGAACACCAAGGACATTTTTTGGGAAAAGGCGACGAAGATCATAGATAGTGCAGAAAGTAACATAATAATAATTGGCGATCTCAATGGTAGAGTAGGCGTAAAAGACCAAGAATCCTCGGATGTACTAGGACAACACGGAGAACAAGTAAGAAACAATAATGGTCAACGAATTATAGACTTTTGTAGAGAGAATGACCTGATAATTATGAATTCGTTTTTTCAACACAAAGATGTGCACAAATATACCAGAGAAGTCAAGAGTAGAGGAGAAAAGTCCATTATTGACTATGTATTGGTAAACAGACCTTTAAGACAATGTATGAAAGATGTCAGAGTCAGAAGGGGAGCAGAAATATATAGCGACCATTATCTGGTAGTATCCCAAACTAATATCGGTGTGGAACAAAAATGCACGCAGAAGGTACCAAGAAAAAGAGACACAACCCCAAGAAATCGCACCAACGCAGTTATTAGGTCATACAAGTTAGCAGATAAGAAAATAGCACAGAAATACAAAAGCTATGTGAATAATAGTCTACAAAAGCACTTAAACCAGAACTATGGCTAAGAAGAAACTTGGCAAAAACTTAAAGAATCCCTCTTAGATGGGGCAAGCAAATCTGCGGAATAGCTAAAATCAATAAAAACAGACAATGTACGAATTGGTGGAGTAATGAAATAAAAGAAGAGGTCAAATCCAAGAAGTTAGCGTGGAAAAAATATCTAGGGAACCAGAATGCAGAAAGCTATCAAAAATATAAGCAACAGAGGGCAAAAGTAAAAGACATGGTGATTAAAGCAAAAAAGAAAAGCTGGGAGGATTTTGGGAATAAGCTGGAGAAGGACTACCACACTAACCAAAAATAAACTATTTATACAAAATTTAATTGTTACGCTATTCTATTATTGTTAATACTTTTTCTTTTTTCGCTAATAGCCTTACAGGCTGATGCGAGTTTGTAAAATGTGAAAGACTAATTAGAATACCTGATTTTTATTTTGTGTCATAAATAAGTGTTTTATATGTAATACCACAGACTTACTATCATAAATAATGATTCTATCAATATATTATGCAGACTAAAAATCAATCTTGTAAAACTGCCTTTTTTACATTTCCGACAAACCATAAATATTACTGCATTAACAGCCCTGACATTCTATTGTTGATTTAATAATTATGATATATTTAGCATAGTCTAATAAATTTCCCTTTTAAGTTGCCCGTGGAGTGTTACAATACTTCTCTCACTAATGAAGTTTCAGCTCTCGCCGAATACAATGTCTGTCTTAAATCCTCCTATTAAACCATAATTTTTCCTGTGTGTACTTTCCAGCCATTACGTTTAAGATACAAACTATAACAATGTGTCGCAAATTTGCCGTGAGCTGTAAAATATTATTGTGCAGCTCAGGAAGTTCGTAAATCATATTAAAAGAAGATTTTATGAGTAGAAATGCCCAGTTTCTTAGAAATCCCGATAGGGTGTTTTATTTCCTTTCGTTCTAACACTATTTATTCCACTGAAATATACGAGATAACTAAGGTCTATTTTAACTTGATAAAAGTAAGTTTATAGTATTTCAGATTGAGGTTTCAATAGTAAATTGAGTTAGGTCCGTGGTAAAGATTATCCATAATGCCACTCAAAATGTCAAACGGTTCAAAAACTGGAATGCCAGTCGAAACACTCACATTAACTGTATCCATATGGTCCTTGCTGTATTCAAAAATGTGGTTTTAAGAAATCTTAAACCTCTATTTCTTAGAATTCATAATAACTTCCTTAAAATTGCTCTCAAAATCATGGTGTACCATAATGTGTATAATAGTTATTTATTGTACAAGACGATAAAATTGTACTGTATCTTCGAGAGCGTTTTTTAGCGTCGAGACGTCAGTCGAGACGCTAATAATTAAGCTCGAGAAGATAATGCGATTTTATCGTCGTGTGCAATACAACATTTTTTTCTATAGCAAGACTTCAAGTTCAGGTGAAAAATAGAATTTCAAAGAAAATTGTAATTTTTAGCACAAAAATCGCAATTGTGTTGCTCCGTTGCTAGGGATATGAATTACTCTGTATCCAATATAAAATCAATCCAGTACCTCGAATCAAGTGTTTAAGCAAACGAGTAGAAGTTGTGATGCTCCAAAAATAGATATTTCTAATAATGTTAATTGTAACATTTCAGTTGTTTTTAATCCTTAATGTGTTTGAATTTGTAAATTTTATTGAATAAAAAAAAGTTAAAACATTTTATTTACTCTTGCTGTTAAAGTGTCACTTTATCTACCCTTGCGGTTAAAGTGATACTTTATCTGCCCAAAACAGTTGTTATAGCAACACTTTAACATTAGCTATGGAAAAAAACATTTTTATATACACATATACGCAATCTAAAAGAAATAAAGAAAGCAAAACCTGAAAATTAAAAAAAAATTGGATAGTGTAATTGGGGGTTAGATGGACCACTTTTTTCATTTTGACTACTCAGTGGTTATTGGCCCAAGTCTTATAAAATAAAAACTCTGATGTTATGTTATGATAAACTTTCATTATTCATTGAAATACTGCATTTATCTATACTATTTGTTGAATTTGAAATATATTTTTTAAAATGACAAATGGTCTATTGATCCCATACCCTCTGGGTTAGGTCTTCTTTTTCTTCTTCTTTTCCTCTTTATAAGCAACTCTGCTTGTTCATTGGCGGACGAATACCTCTATGGAAGGTTGTCACTCCATCATTTGCGCAGTCGTCCGGTACTTCTTCCGCCGATTGGTGACTTATCTCTTACTATTTTGACGACACAGGTCCCCTCCATTCTGCTTATGTGGTTATTCCATTCTTTTTTTCTATTTTGTATCCATTCAATTATACACTATACATTACATTTCCTTCTAATATCTTCACTTCTCTTTCGATCGCTCCGTGATTATACTTCGCGTATTTCCTGTAATTCTTCTCAGTACTCTCATCTCTGCCGTTTCCAGTAGCCTTTGCATTGTGGCTGTGTCGGGTCTTGTTTCTGAGGCATATATCATTATTGGTCTTACACTGGCTTTATAAATTCTTGACTTCATCTTAGTGTTATTGTGTCTGTTTCGCCATATAGTATTATTAAGGCATCCTGCCAGTCTATACAGTGTAATTCCCAGGTATTTTTTTTGTTACTTGTTCAATACTGATGCCATCAATTTTTTTTACATCTGGTTGGTTCTTTTCTAACTACTATTGTTTTAGTTTTCTGAGATGAGACTGTCATATTAAATTCTTTTGCTCTTATGTTAAATCTGTGGACCAGTCTTTGCAGACCATTTCTTTGTTTCGCATTCTGTATCCTCTTCATTTGTTAACGCTTTTGATGGGGCTCAATGAATAAAGTTAGATCGACCATAATATGGGAGATAGTTTGTATCTCCTTGACCAGTAATTTCAAGAAAATTGTAATAAAAAAGTCAAATATTTTTCAAAAAGAAATATATTGCAAATATTTTTTAAAAAATTTAATAATATAATACATATTAGTTTAGATTATGAGCCTTTTTTTCATTTTTAATAAAATTGACTATGAAAATAAAACAGTATTTACATAGCTAGATTTTTCAGACATTTTTAAGGCACCAGGAGACAAATCGTCACAAGAATCCTGCTTAAGATTCTCAAAAAGTTAGTAAGAATGTACTCTCCATTTACACATGTTAATATTGAAATTGTTTCACCTTTTTTCCCCGAGGAAACAGAAGTTACATTCTTAGAACTTTTCCAGGTTTGTTGTTCAATTGTAAACTTGTTTCCTTCATGTTGAAAATGTTTCCAGGTTTATCTATGACACCGTTTTCTTCCAAACCATTTTTTAAGATGTCAAAGCACTCATTCAAGGTCTTCGTCCTTTAGATTGCCAGATGGAAAGTTCAGGATTGTGCATAAAGAAAGAAGAAAGTCAGTTGTAGCCAGCTTGTTTGGTTTCAGGGTTAAAATTACGTTTTAATTGTAAGATTTTTGCTAAACAATAAGCCATGGAGCGTACTGCATCTTTGGTTGAAGTAAATTCCGTCGATTTTAGTTTTTTAATATGCTTAACCATTTTTTTTTTTTTTTCGTTTTTAACTTTTAACACTGAGCATTTTCTTTTCCCATTGGACTTTTAATAAAACTCTGTGACTTGAGACGCATTTTTAAAGTAGTTTTTGGTATGTCAAATGTGTTTTTTTGCAACAATAACTACCATTTTCTCATTTTCAACAGCTTTGACTGCATTTTTCAAACTCTCTTCAGACCATTCTCCTTTTTTCAGACGTGCCTTTTTTTATAAAAAAAAACGGCACGCCATTTTAGGATTATAGCTAGGTGTACACTAAAGTTATAACATTGATCTCACATCAAAATAATTTAAACTTACTTAGCCACATACAACGAGGTTTAGTATAAAATTTTTTGAACTTTTCGTATCCTCATACGAATAGCTTCCTCTGTACCTCCGCTTTCTGTTATGACACTTTCAAGATACGTAAAGTTTTCCACATTTTCAATCTGCATGTTGTTGATAGTAAATAGCGTGTTGTTTCTTGCATTTACTCTCATGGATTTGATTTTACTAATATTGATTTTCAAACCTACTTTATTGGCTTCAATGTTTCAGTTTCCAATTGATCAGCCACATTTTGGAACCTTTGTCCTAACAGGCAGATATCATCGGCGTATTCCAGATCGCTAAGGCGTGTGGTTAACCTCCATTGTATCCCTCTTATGTCAGAGTCTAGTTTGGAAAGAACATAGTCTATTGCTGTGTTAAAAAGAAACGGAGAAAGCACGCATCCCTGTCCGACTTCATTAAGTATGTCAAATTCGTCGCTCTTGATTCCATTGTGTGTCACGCTGCATTTCGCCTCAGTGTACAGTGACTTTATAATGGAAATTATTTTATGCGGGATGTTTCTTAGCTCTAAAATTTTCCATAAAGCAACATGAGATAAGCTTTTCAAAGACACGCCCGAAGTCAACAAAAACCATGTATAGGGGTGTGTTCCATTCAACCGATTGTTCCATTATTATCCTCACAGTATTGATGTGGTCTATGCAGGAGGATTCTGGTCTAAAGCCTGCTTGGCGAGCTCGAAATTCAATCTTGTTTGTTAATCTTTTAAATATGATGGTCATGAAAATTTTATTTATTGCGGTAAGCAAGGTTATTCCTCTTCAATTTTTGCACAGTGTGAGGTTGCCCTTTTTTGGAAGCTTAATAATATTACCCCTTTCTCAGTCCGCTGGAACACGGTTTGTTTCTCATACCTCTCGGGTTATGTGGAGTAAAAGTTCAGAAGTTAGATGCGGATCTTTTTCCAGACTCCAGATTTACCCTATATTTATATTCTTACATTTGTTAAAAAAATCTTGTCCCTAAACTGTTTTCTTGTGATATGGTACATATTATTTTATTGTACAATTATTAGTTTTAACACACGTGGAATTTTGTTCGTTCGGCAACACAAAATATTCAATATACTTGTATCGTTCTTACACAAGTGGTTCAGCAGTAAGTTAAAACAACCCTCACTGTTTCTCTTCACAAATGAAGCGTGCTTTCTTTTTTTGTGGCATCCCTATTAACTAGTCATCATCCTCCTCCTCTTCGAGTAAAAGAAGAGTTAATACTGTTTTGTCATCTATTTTTGATAGTTGAAAGATCGCACTGGATTGATACAGACGCCAACGTTCTGCTCTTTTAGGTAACGTTCTTAGTCACATAGTATAATTTTTTTTTATTTCACAGACCTTTCATATATGTCGTCTTTAAAATTACTGGAATCCACTGTTTTATAACTCACTCTTTCACAAAAACTTTTTACCAAATCACCAATCTTAGAAGTTTTTTTTCTTCTTTTCGATTTCTTCCTCAGTTTTTGTTCCCTAATACGCCTTGTATATTTTTGTATGATATGTCTACAACTGTTGAATATTAAAAAAACAAAAAGCTTAATCAATTGTGAAACTTAATCCTTTGTCATATATTTTGTCTTTTGTTATCCAGATCTTGTGCCATTTCTTTTTGGAGACTTCATAAATTAACATTTACCTTCCCCCTCGGGAAACGAAAAGATTACGCCATCCCCAAGAGACAAAAACATAAAATATGTAACTCCTTTCCCTTTGTTTATTAGAATAAAGAATGGCTACTTAAAATTCTAATTCCAGCGGGATATTTTTAGAGTGTAGAAAAACACGGCCTTCTAATGGCAGCCTCGACCTTCCCGTTTATGACACAATTAGAGGATGGAAGAGGACAACAAAACAAGCACGGAGTGTGTCCAATTAATAAACCGAGCCTTGCTGTCTCCCATCAATTAAATACTTAATGCACTACTACAACGTGTGGGTTGGACGGGATTTAAGGGATTGTCTTGAGGAGCAGATAAGATATTGAGAAGTGGAGTTCAGAAACACAGAAGGTGGTAACTGTGGGTGAAATAAATTATCGAATGTTTGTTGAATTTTAAAGAATTTTTAATTTATATCTACAAAAATGAACATAACTTTAAGTATGACATAATTAATATTATTTCACTCCTATCGTAAAAGGTCATTGTGGTAGACATGAACAAAAAAATCAAAAACGTCTTTTAGGTGGATTTAGAATTTAGAATTAAGAACGGTTTAAGGAAATGTCATAAACCATACCTTTTACCAATATAAAGCTCAACATACATATATTTGGACAGACATAAGAGGATGATATCACGGATTCTTCTTCTTCATGTGCTTTCTCCAGCACGAAGGTTGGCAATCAACATCGGTATTCTTATTTTTAAGGTCGCTGAATGGATCAATTACATTGAATTGCATCCTAATTTTTTAAGTTTCAATTTAATCATACGAAATAATTGTAAATATTTCGTCAAGTTTCATTTTCTTAAAGGGAAACTAGGCAAGATGTATATTTTGTAATTTTGTAGGTAGTTTTAACCTTAGCTATAACTTTAGCTTTAGCTTTAGCTATTCTCGTGTTCCCAATCCATTTCGAAATCCGAACTGAGTGCCACTCATCTAAAACTCACACTTCTTATAAATTCGTGTATGAACGATTCTGAGAAAAGTTTTAAGGACATGAGACATTATGCTTAATATTCGATAGTCATCACGGTGTGCATTGGTTGTTTTTGATAATGTTACAAATGTTGATTTTAGCCAGTCTGGCGGAATTTTACCTCTGATGTATTTTAGTGAATAGTGTTGTTATTAAGTCGAGGCTTTTACTTTCGTTGTCTGCAATTAATTTAAGTATTTCGACATTGATATTGTCTGGACCGGTGTCTTTTTCGTTCTTCTGAGCTTTTATTACATAAATAACTTCTTTTGTTATTTTTGGACCTTTTTGATTTATTCGATCATCCGTGGATGGTGGAAAACAAGGAAAACAACATCATCGTCAAAAAGTGTCTGAATATATTCTTTCCATCTCTCCAGTTTGTCTTCTGTACCTTTAATTATATCGTTATTATTATTTCTTAATATTGTTTCTTATCTCTTTATGTGTCTACATGTCATGATATACCTACATGATATATAAAAAAATCTATGAAAAAAGAAAGAAAACAGTGAGAGCATGCGAAATCTGAACCATGAAAGACACTGCAAAAAGAAGAGCCAGCGAATAATGACCCATAAAATAGAATACAGAAGAAGATTAAGAAACGAGAGCAAAGAAAAAGTAGCAAAAAACAGATGAAAGAACCAATCATATTAAAGTACTCCGCGAAATTTCTCCTATCAGGAGAGTTAGATCGAGAAGAGAAAAGAAACAAATTAAATAAAGAAATCCAAAACCTCCGTAAAAAATACATATATATTAATTCAACAAACTGAAAAAAAAATTAAAGCTCTAGGCAAAAAAATCACTAAATTAAAGGAGGAGAAAAGAGAACTAGCAAACACTCACATATGCATAAACGAAGACAATCATAACAACATGTAAGATGTCCCAAATTGAGTCTAAATGGAGAGAAGCACGCGATAACCAAGAGAAGTCAATATCAATAAGTACAGACAGATCATCTATCTCTGGAAGGAAAAATACTTTAAATATAAGAGTTGTGGACACTGAGGAAAATATCACGTCCAACACTCGCGATAGAATCCTTGGTAAGATGATAACAGAAAAAAAATCAGTTAACATGAACAGTGTAATTATCAACAATACAGAGAAGATCACAAAAGTTCTACAAAATGAAGATAACTTTATCTACAGAACAACTATTGCTTACAAAAGAAGTTTACCATACAAAATAGTGATAAATTCTAGAGATACGATAAAAGTTATCTGCCTTTTTACACAAAGCAAGTACGAAGAGAAAAAAAAGTGGTCATCTACCAAATGAAGATAACCATAGCAAACTGAAGGTAATCTAAGCCTGTGCAATGCTATAATTGCCAGGCCTACGATCATACAGTGCCCCAATGCATACTTCCAAGAAAACCATACAGCTAATTTTAGGTTCTGTAGCAAGGTTTTATACGTGCCCAAACAATATAAACCAACAACCCAACCAGTCAAAATAACAAATTGGCAGATTAAAGTGAAAAATTCGTAAAAGATGTAGAACATAAACTAGCAAATGAAGAGTAACCAAAAAAGGATATACCTCAACAAGGTACAAAAGAAAAAAGTAAATAGAACTAATCTCTCTCTTTCAGCTCAACAAGCAATAGACAACCAGAGGAGCCGATGAAAAATGGCACACTTCTCACACGGACACTACCTGGATGAAATATAGTATAGTCGTAACCTCAAAGTTGATCACATGTGTTTGTTATGCTTGTGATTAATTTCCCTTCTCAGAAATCAGAATCAGAATCTCTTGATTAATGAACAACATGGATTTAGGCAGGGTAAATCTACATCTACAAACCTTTTTTTTGTATCATGATTACATTATCAGGGCTTTCGAGGATGGGTACCAAGTGAACTCCATCTATACTGATTTCTCGAAGGCCTTTGACACAGTAATCCATTCTTTACTCATCTTTAAATTAGGATGTATTGTCTTTCCTGAGTGGTTTCTTTCATGGTTAAGTAGTTATCTTGATGAAAGAATTCTGTTTGTTTTTATAAAGGGTTTACTTTCAATTCCTATCTCTGTCAGTTCAGGGGTCCCACAAGGTCCACATGTGGGTCCTCTTCTCTTTAATTTGTTTATTAATGATATTTCTGAGGCAATAAAGGTTTGTCAGTTTTTGCTATATATTTACTGATGACCTTAAGTTGTATTTTAAAGTTTCAAGTATATCTGATTGTTTAAGGATCCAGGAAGACCTTACTTCCCTGTATAATTGGTCTCTTACCAATGGTCTCCAGTTAAATAAAGATAAGTTTTTTGTTATATCCTTTAGCAAATCTAAAAAGAATGTTGTGTTTTACTATCACATTAATACAAGCCTTCTATCAAGAGGGCTGAAATAAAAGATTTGGGAGTGTTATTTGACAGTTCCCTGTCATTTATCCCCCATATCAACAATTTGTCAAATAAAGTTTACCGAAATCTAGGTTTTATCACAAGAAACTCTCGAGTACCCACATATAGAATTTCTTACTTTCGTCCGTAGCATCCTATCTTATGCTTCTATAGTATGGCCACCATACTATTTTAACCATACACACCCTTGAAAAAATTCAAAATAAGTTTCTCCGGATTTGTGCTTATAGATTAAACAACGATTAAACTTAAGGAACATGTATTCGGTAGAACTCAGGGCAAGGCTAAATATCAGTTCCTTAGAAGACTACAAAACTAAATGTGATCTAGTTTTTCTTCATAAACTACTTGGCCATACCACTGACTGTTCTGATTTATTAAGTCTTATCAACTCTGGATGTAACACTACATGCCTTTTTTTTCTATAAAACACTATCACACTAACTATGGCAAATTTTCTCCTATTAACAGGATTCAGATCCTGGGAAATGACTTTAGCCTATCTCATGATCTCGTGGATATAAAATCTGAAAGATTTAAGCACTGTTTGACTGAGTATGTTAGGAATCAAAGATGAGTAACATTTAACTTGAAGTATTCATTTCATTTTATTAAGATCATTTCATTTTATTTTATTTTATTAAGATCATTTCATTTTACTTTATTGAGATCATTTCATTTTATTAAGATCTTTAGGAAATTTAATTTAATTTACTTAATTTAATCATTTGTTTAACAATAATTATTAAATCATTATTTAATACTTAGTTTTAGTATGTACTTGTATTATGGTTAACATATTTTATTTTTGTTAAAGTTTGTAAAATGAGGACATCCCGTAAATAAATAAATAAATAAAACACAAAAAGAAGATTACAGATAAACGCCCAACACACGAAAAGATAAAATAAAAGCCACAACAAACGCAATTGTCAAAATTAGACAGGTAAATAAGAAGGAACAGGAAAGAAAGAAGTAATAAATAAACGATTCCTAATTGTCTAATGTTTCATACAGAGGTCCTTATGCGGAGCATAAGGGGTAGTGGATATCCTAAAAAAGTTGTGCTCTCCCAATATATGTATGTTTCATTCAATTTTATTAAAAGACGCCAAAATAGAGTCGAAAAGTGATAAATAAATTAAATAAAATAATGTTTACCATCTACACAGCCTACTCACCTTTAAGTTTATATAACTTGTAAATATTGCAGTATCAAAGAAAAGTGTGAATTATATCCTTGCTGGTGCAATAAATATTGGAGTTTATTTATTTTCTTGTTCTAGAAAGGCGTTTGCCCAAATTTATTCATATTAAATTTACCGCCATATTGTTTCATCCTGTTATCTGCTCTAAATTCCCATAAACGTACACCGGTTACCTTCGTGTTTCTACTAAATTCTCATTTTAAAATTCAAGTAAATAGTGACAGAAGTTATATACTGCAAAGAGCCATAAAACTCTTAGATATTCATATGTTGGAGATGCTTTTGTAAGCAATGTGACATTAATTTTGAGGATATTTTCTAAAATATTTTTTAGAAATTCTTGTTTGCCAAATATAGCTGTTTGCCAAAATATATGTATAATTTTGTAAAAAAGTTTAGAAAAATTGTTATTTATTGTAAAATTTTGTAGTGAGTTTTGTTCCTTGATGTAAAAACATGTATCTATTTTGCATAAATTAAAAACCACCTTGGGTATAAATATAAAAAAAAATTCAAATGCTACATATTTCTCGTATTTGTGTATACCAATTGATTGACACAAATTGACTTTTCTAATGTTTTTGGATATACATTTATATGTATACCTCGTGAAACGCTATTAAAACTTCTTATCAACTTTTGTTTTTTATTTTGTCAAAAATAAATTTTCAGATAAGAATTATAAATCTATTTTTACGTAAAAATATTGAAAAAATTCTAGCTGCGAAGAACACTATTGACAAAAAAAATTTTGGTGCCAAATATGGAACTAGTTTGAAGCTACAGTATACACTATGCAGTATGAAACTGCAAATAACAGTTGCTTTCTTTATTAAGACACAACGGTATTGTGCATTTTTTGCACATTATATATGTTTTCCCTGTGCAGCCTAGAAATTTGCATCTTGACCAAGTGCTCTAATCCCAATAGGAAAAGGATCAAACCCATCTTTAGGGATGTCTTCTTGGGGTATATCTTTAATGGGTCCCTTTTTTCGTTTATACTCGTACATCTGCTGAAAGCTACTACTTGACAGTCTTCCTACTCTGTTCTGTTTAGTTGGTTTTCCCGCTTTGCCTAGAGCATCAGCTATTGCCAGTTTGGTATCCAAAAGAGCTAAATCAAATTTCTTCGCTAGTCTGGCTAATAACCAACAGTTCACGGCTGTCATATCAATAAAATGGAAAAATATTCGTAAATAATATTTCTTCGACCTGATTTTTATACGATAAAAACTTAAGGAGATCTACACCTCCCATATAGTTGTTGTATATAAGAACACTGTTAGAACAAGTTATCATTGTACGTGTACTCTCTTGGTTGAAAAATCTTCTTTTTTCTTCTTTTAGTTTACTTCAAGCATATGTTAATATTGCAGTATCGATTTCATTATCAAACCAGGACACTACACTGACGTCCACATTGCCTATATTGGCTATTTTCTGTACCATATAACCTGTGCCGCGCTTCTTTATTTCTTTCTCAGCTCGCATCACAACTCCAGGAACACGATTTAGTATTACTGTCCCCAAAGGTAAAATGCCCTCTTTTGTCAGATATATCATAAGAGGTATCATCATCATCATCACTGGCTCGACAACCCTTTTTGTGTCTTGGCCTGTTCCAGGATTCTTCTCCATTCTGATCTGTTCCGTGCTTTTTTTCTCCAGTTTTTTATTTTTAAGGTTGTTATATCATTTTCTATTTGGTCTAAGTATCTTAGCTTCGGTCTTCCTCTTGTTCTTTTTCCTACTGGCATCTGTTTGAATATTTTTTTTGGTATTTCGCCTTCTTCCATTCTTTCTATATGTCATGTAGATTCATATTTTGATGAATGTTATAATATCCGGATCCTGGTATATTTTGTATAGTACCTTCGCCATATTCCGTTTTCTTTTGTGCCCTTATATATGTGTCGCAAGATTTTTTTTTTCGAAGGTGGCTAACAACGTTTTCTCTCTTTTAGTGAGTGTCCAGGTTTCTGAGCCGTATGTGAGTACCGGTCTTATTAGGATTTTATATATTTGGCATTTTGTTTTTCTTGCGACGTTATCTGATCTTAGTTGCCCAATTAAGCCATGGTAACATTTATTTGCAATAAATATTCGCCTCTTCACTTCCTCTGTAACGTTATTATTAGAGGTGACTATGGATCCCAAGTATATAAAGTTTTTTACTTCCTCTATATTGTATTCTCCTATTGTTATATTTTGTGGCTGCCTTATTTCTGCGTTTTTACTTACCTGCATATATTTTGTTTTGGTCTGATTGATTTTAAGACCACTATTTTGTGCAGCTCGTTCTATTTGGTTGTATGCCTCTATCATTTCTCTTCTTGATCTTGCGATTATGTCAACAGCATCTGCAAATGCTAGTATTTGCACGCTTTTCATAAGAGGTATGTTGGTGAACAAATTGCCAAAACTTGTAATTTTTATGTTTTGGTACCGAATTTGCTAATTTGACAACTACATTGCTGCTCATACTAAGATTTAATGATCTTGGATATAATATTACTTAGGGAACCAGCAAGTCAATCAAAGTCATAGCTGAATCCCGAAATGCCACTCAGCACAAAGTTTTTGAAGCCCTACTTATGTGTTTTTTTTTTTGGGTTATACTGCTTTAGCTGGCTTCGCGCTTTTCTTGATATAATCTGCTCTTCTACAGCTAGAAATTCTTCTTTCGGAACCATGAGTAGCCGTTCTTTGATTTGGCTCAGAACAAGTCTGATTTTGAGTAATCAGTCATGTCTAGACTGATTATTTTAAATCATGTCATCATTGTTATTGAAATGCAAGAAACATTTTATTTCTTTGAATCTGTTACAGCTCATCACATCGCTAACTGCTCGGTGAACAATATTGGCATTCCAATAGTGTCGTGTTGATGGAATTGAATTATCGACATGTAAATAATAAATTCCTATAAGTTGTTCTATTTCGTATTTTTTTATATTAGCTGGTTTATCTGGACGTTGTTGCACTGAGTATAAATTTGATTGTTCTATGATATGATCTATAAGACTATTAGGAAAGAGAAGCTTAACAAATTGGACCGGAGTTTCTAATTATAAAATCAAGAAAGGTAAATTTTAAGAACCAGTCAATTTTGTATTATTTCCCGATCTTCTCAGATTACCTTTCATCCAATTATAAGATTTCTTCATTTTATATGACAGTCTTTCAGACAAAGGAGTATCATCGTCTGAGGTATCCGAGAAGGTGGCAGGAATGATAGTTTTCTTGACATTGTGCAAATCTTGACATTGTGTCTTAGAGCCAAACAGTATCTTCTACATTTCAAATGTATTAGATTCAAAATGGTGTATACATTTCCCAGCGCAAAACCATATTATGTCCAACAAAAAGTAGTATGTCCCACATAATGCAATTCAGGCAAGGAAGGCGAAAAACTATTTAGGAGATCACTTAAACATTTCTACAAGGTTTAGGTTGTTTAAGGAAGAATGCGATTTGAAAAATATTGCTTCGGACAAAGTAGGCAAAGAAAGGCTTTACAATCACATTTTTAATACAGAATTTAATTTGTCATTCGCTGTTCCTTTAAAAGACACTTGTGAGAAATGTGATGAATTTCTAATCAATCTAAGACAGTCAAAGTCTGAAACTGATCAATACCAATGGGCATTGATAAAAATGTACATACCATAAATGAAGAAGTCATTCTTACATATCTAATGAAAAAATCTATGATCTTGAAGCCATCAAAGCCTTTGGAGCAATTATTCGATGCTTAAGTCCACACTTAATATTAAAAATAATATAGATATCAGCCGCTATTCAAATGTTTTTTATATATCGAAATATATCTTAAGAAATGAATCCGCAAACAAATTATTAAATAAACAAAATTTAGAAATGTTACAATTTTACCTACTAGAACATTAGTGTATGATTTTTAATCAAATTCATCTGGGGCACAAAACAAAAACAACAATCGCGGTAGGATTATATAAAAAATTTACACAATAATTATAATCAAACTAATTTCAGGAAGAGATGTAATTAAAGTCTCAAACGCAAAACTGGTTGCAAAACCTACCACACGTGTTACAATGTATTGATATCATCTGTGTTATAATTTATTTTTTCAAAGTTAATTAGTTTATATTAGATATTTGCTAAAAAATATTATTTTTTTTTATGAAAATTTTAATTGGAATTTTTTTCTTAATTCTTTCTATTAATTACTTTTTACAAAATATTGTTATTTGCCAAATGGTATAAATTAAGCAAAAGAAACAAATTATAAACTTTACATGCAAATGAACATAAATAACATTAAAGTATATTTGATGGATTGTTTGCAAAAGTGAGTTGTAAAAAAAAGGAAAAGGGCTTAATCAAAACTGGTTTTATTGTAACTCAGGACGCCGTTTCGGGCTCTACAAATTGAGCTCTTAAACATCGTTAAAGTTCAACATTAAGACAGCTCTTCTGATTTCTTCCAGGGCTTGGGTATCATAACGATCTGGCAGCTTTCGAAATGCTACGAAAATAATTTCGTAGTAGAGAGTTAAATATGTAAGTAATAAGTCTCTAGCACTTTTCGGATAGTTCTTGAAGAATTTTTTCAGATACCAAATCGAACTCAGGAGCCTTTTTATGTTAATTTTTTCCATAATTGCTTGTTTGACTTCTCTATCAGTGAACTTGTTATGAGGCATATCCATTTGGAAGGTTAAATTTAGATAGTCGGTAGTTTCGTGTTCTTCAACAAATAATTCTGACGAAAAGAAAAAACGAGAACTTTTTTTAGATATGTGCTAAAAGATTCAGATTTTTTGATCATTTTTGGCCTAGATGTCATCATTTCTGATTAGAGAATTGGGCAAGTAAGACCTTTCTAATTTTTTTGTTGCTTTCCACAACGAATAATCTGTGGCCTCTGTAGGTGTAAGGATTTGCGGATAATATTGGATTTCCTGATTTTGTTCTGCTATGATTAGCTCTTTCAATTTTTTCTCATTTTCTGTGGTCCTAGCTTGGTGCCATTGCTTCCTCAAGTGTCTTTTGGCGACAATTTTTTCTCTTACTGAAAGGAGATATTTTATTTTTTCCTTGACACATTTCATAGTGTAGGGTAGATAGCCTTCTTTATAATCATGGTAAACTTTTTAGCACATATGGTCCTTATCCATACACCTTTGTCCATTCTCCATTTATCCATTTTTCCATTTATTTTCATTGTCCTGAGCCGGAATGCTGTCGCGGGGCTCCCGGCGGGTCTGGTCCGTAATTTGGCCGTAATTTTCTTATCTGTTGTTGCATTTTCCCATTTCGAAATTGCTACAATGGGTTCCATATAACATCTAGTATGTAAATTTAAATCCATTGTAAATCCATTTAAACTTCCAGTGTGATTTTCCTCTCATCTTGAGCTTCTCTGGATGAAGACTCCTGGTTTCTACCACTTCAGGATCGTCATGTAATAAATAATGCTTCACTTATCGTCTCGTATAGTAGATTTATTTAAAACACACTAGATACTCATTACTTGGTTTATTAGTTATCAAGTACAATACTAGATAGTACTCAGTTGACGTCGACAATACTAACTTAGACCGTTCTCTTGATTCTTCATTCTTAACAATAATGATAATGCCCTAATCCCGTGATTTCCAGCTATTTAACTCACGTGGGTTTGTTGATATATTATTGTTTTTTACTTGTTTAATTTGTACACATTATTTAATAAGCTTTTGATTACATTGCAAATTTCACTAGGTCAGAGTGTGTCCTCGTTACAACGATATTTTCAATGTCGTAAACAAATAATATATTTTCGCAAATGTGTGTCACGTTATTAAAAAGATTACTTAAATCTGATGCTTAATTAAATCCCGTTACACTCCGTTTCTATGTCAAATTCATTTTTTAATGGCTGATTTAAAGTGATTAAATGATCTATGTTTTTCCTGAATACTCTCCAATCGGTTTTAATATTATAAAGGGATGGTTGTTTTGACTGATCCAATATTTCTGAATATATTGTTATTGTTACTGGAGAATGATCCGATGATCTCATGGCAGGATTTCGCATCGCTATGCACTTTTTAGTGTCAACATCTTTTGTCACATAAATAAATGTTACTATATATATATATATATATATATATATATATATATATATATATATATATATATATATATATATATATATATATATATATATATATATATATATATATATATATATATATATCCATTTTTTTTCGTTACATGTTCTACGTGAAGAGTTAATTTAACATCATCGGCTTCCTCAATACATGCTCTCTGCAAATAGCTAATATCTACTTTATTTACGCTACATATTATGCTATTTAAATTATTTAAGGTACTGAAAACTTAAAAATGATAACTAAATGATAATTAACATACTAATAATTTAAAAATGAACTTAAAATTTTACGCAAAAACTTTGAAGCAATATTTTATTCTCAGAGGACCCCCAAAATTTTCTGTTTGTATTGGCAATTGCGAAGTTTCAGTAATATTATAAAAAAATATACAGTCAATTTTTCCTCTTCTTTCATGCTCACTTGATTTTATAGAATGTTGGAAATAAGAGTAGAATACGAAGTCGAAGACTATTTAAGATAAGTCGCCATTCTGATTTCTGCATTGTCTTGTAGTTGCCTTGAATTCTTTTCTGTTGATGTTAACTTTCTTATAGAATGCTCGGAATTCTTTTACTATTGAGGTTTTCTATTTATTTAAGTTCCTCATTCAGGTGGTTTCGTTTTTTTCTTTTGTGTATCCTCTTTTCTTCTCTTCTTTTTGTCTGGTAATTCTCTACAGTTGTTCCAGTTCGTCGGGTAAGCATCTTTCTGTAGGCTTCATTTTGTTTCTTTTTTGTGCATTCTTGCATTCATCGTCAAACCAATAATTTTTACGGGCATAAATTTCTGTTCCTATTTTATCTTTCGCTGCTGCTTCAATGTCTTCCTTTATTCTGGTCCAGTAGGAGTTCTCGGCTCTCATCCTGCATCCTGCATTCCCGAATCTCTCAACTTTTGCACATTCCATTTTTTTGTATCCATTTTATTTTCTTTACTAGCGTTGAAAATTCTAGCTCTTAATGTTAAGATGCAGTTTATCACGTCTGTTCTATGTCTTAAATCTATTAAGATGTGATCAATCTAACTCGTTGTTCTGCCATGAGGAGAGGTCCAGGTTATCTTGTGTATGTTCTTGTATCCAAAGTAGATGCTAACGACTGTCATATTGAGTGCTGCTGCTAAGTTTATCAGTCGTAATCCATTATCCCTACTGATGTGTAGGCTATGCTTTCCTATCGTGGGCATGAAAACTCGTTCTTGTCCTATTCTTGCATTCATGTCGCCTAATACAATCTTAATGTCATTTCTGGTACATCTTCAGTAGGCTTGCTTTAATTCTTCGAAGAACTGTTCTTTTATTTCCTCTGGTTTGTCATCAGTTGGGGCATGATCAAACTGTAATTAAAGAATTTCCCTTTTAAGCGCAAATAGCACATTCTTTGACTGTAGGCATAAGCCCTTTTGTTCTTCGGTTTACAATAAATCCCACTTCATCTATGTGTTGGCTTTCATTGCAGCTATAATATATGGAATGCGTTCTCTTGTCAAGAATGCCAGTTCCCGTCCACCTCATTTCCTGCAGTGCTAAAGCATCTACTTTGTACGTGTTAACTATATCTAGTAAAGATGTGAGTGCTCCAGTTCGGCACAGGGTTCGGGTATTCCATGTTCCTAATCTCAATTCCATTTTTCATTTGAAGAGTCGTCGTCGTGAGTTCCGTCCAGTTAATAGTTCCTGGGGTTCATGAAGAAGTTGTCAGCCTCTAGCCCAGCCCCCAACCTGGAGGGCCAGAGAGTCTTCTGTTAGGATTGCCATACCTTAGTCTGTTTTGGTTTGCGGTTGGTATTTTTATTTCCCAACTACCCACCGGTTCTATGACTGGTTAAGGCGTTCCTCTATCCACCACCTGGGGACGTGTCCAATGGGAGACAGACAACTCCCCACGGACTTAAATCTTTTTACGCTGAGCAAAAGCAAAGTTGTAAGCAAAAATGTCTGTTATATTCGAGAATTTGTTATTTTTTAATAATAAATTTACAATACCTCGGCTTTGAATGAACCAATTTTAATTTTTCGAGGTTTTAAACCCCCTTTCACCCCTAGACTACACCGTTTAATGCAATATTTTTCGTTTAAGAGACATTAACTTCATTGAAATTATTTTCTCCTGAACTTTTTATGCAACGAAATGCACTTAAATCGAATTACATTACATAAAACAGGTACATACATTACTAGAACGTGAATATATATTAAGTTACTAAAAATATCTTGGAACATTATGAAGGTCATGTTTTCAAAGCGCTATTAACAGCCGGAAGTTTGAAAAGGGTGGGAGCCCAAAAATATTATTGCAAGGGTATTTATGGTTTGTTGTGTTTTAAAATAATGGTAATGGGTTAACGTATTTGATGATAGTATTTATGAAGATATTTTTAGGTATGAAATACTTATTCCAGTCTGAATCTCTCACCAATTTATATTAAGCATATAAAACTTCACTGTTTATATGCTTAATATTTTTTTTACTTTTTACAAATTTGCCGTAAATTATAATATTTTATATGAATTTACTACGAAAAGAAACTTACGTATTCTTGTGTTTTAGACATATCTAGAATTATTGCATACAATTTGATTTAAATTTAGGTTGCTAAGATTTGACTAGCCAAATTTACACTTTTAATGAAATTAAACTGGTATTTTATTGTAATTTGGATTAAGAAACAAAACTTTTTTTACTTACTATTACTATTTTTACTTACTTCTGTAAATTGCTTTATTGTAAAATAAATAATAGTTGTATAATAGCCCTTTGGTAAAGGGTTGATGTAATTAAATTCAAAACAAGTCTATAAAATATCTCCCTTCAGATAAGTTTGACGTGGTTTTGGATATTAATCGAAATAAAAATAAGAAAATAAAAGTTCGATCTTATCCCCTTTGCTACCAGTTACCCAACGGTGGATACATTAGCTCTCCCACGTACCAGTATATCCATATGTGGGTACAAAATTCACTTTATAATGTTTGGAATCTGGTATTACGTTCTAGCTGTTTTATTATCTGGTATGGTCTAAAAAGTAGGCAAAATGTAACACATAACATAACATAACAGCATAACAAACAATCAAAACGATTGAAGCCAATTAAATAGTTGAGATGTAGCTGTTACTTTTCGTCGGTTGCACGTGGTCTTTTGGCTTCGTAACTGTGAGTCGGCCAGACTCGTTTGTTAAATTTCATTTTATGATATTTTGTAACTACATGAATCAAATGCAGTGGCGCACCCAGGGGGTGGTTTTGGGGGTTAAACCCAGGACCCTATTACGACACTGTTACTCACATATCTTAAGGACTCAAAATGGAGGTAACATCATAAAAAAAAATTCGGTGACCAAGAAAAGCCCCCTCCAGAGGCAAATTCTAGGTGCGCTATTGATCAAATGAACTAAAACTGTAGAGGTGAAGTCATATAAAACATTTTGAAGTTACAACTAAAAAAAAATCAGTATCATTCATCGAGATAAAAAATATCCTATCTCCTAAGTTGGATCAACAAATACACTTTTACAAAATTTTATTGTAATCGGTTCAGTGGTTTTTGAATATTAGCTTGGACAAACATCGTGACACGAGATTTTTATATATATAAAGATATGTTTTTATATGGGTTGTCCCTTAGTGCGGCGCCTATGCTAAAATAATACTTTTTTAACCTTCCAGTCCTCTGCAGCGGTCGCGGCCTTTGTACCAACAATAATGGTCACGCGTATTTTCTAGATACGCTAAATGCTAATTAGTTATTTTAAGATGTAGGTAAGGTAATGAAATATTGTAATATTAATACAAAATATATTCGGTGAAAGATTGATACACAGTATTTCTTAAAATTTTTTATTGAATTTCATTAAAAACAACAGCGGTGTCATAAATCCCAGATGTCTCCTAGATATTGCACATTACACATATTATTGTATCGCAGTTTTGCAGTCTGGACAAATATGCTTTGAATGTTCCATACAGATGAATTTCTGACAAATTTCACAGCTGAAGCGGGTGATCCTTAAACGTTTATCATTTTGACAAGGTTTACATCTTCTTTTACTAGTTGTGGCCTCCTCTACTGTCTCGATATCTAATTCTGCTTTTCTTTTTGAAATTTTTTCTTTGAGCTCATTTTGAAGGGAGTATTGTGTTCTTCGTTCGACGTGTCCTTTTACAAGAGCATTTGAAAGTAGTCGAAGGTATTTTCTTTTAAGTATTTTTTTGTTATTATTGGTGGAATAGATTATATAACTATTGATCGCGGCTACATTTAACATGGAAAAAAATACTACCATCGGCCATCTTCTGGTGTTTCTGGCAACATTGTAAGAAGCACAAAGTTTGTCTACTGTATCTACAGCTCCCATTGCCTTGTTATAGAATGTTATAATCTCGGATTTTTTTGGTCACCTGTTTCTGCGTCGCTTGCTGCGTCATCATGTAGGCTTGAAACTAATATTACGTTTTTATAGCGCTTAGGCACGTAGGAAACAAGAGTCCAGTCCTTCCGAAACCCAAAAATACTGGTATTGGGCTCACGCTTTTTTGTAACTTTAAATTCATTGGGAATTTGGGCCTTATTTTTTTTCATCGTTCCTACAAAGGCAATTTTTTTCTCATCAAGATCTTTTATCAAATCAAAATCAGAAAACCAGTTGTCAGTGATCAGTGTTCTCCCCGTATTAAATATAGGTGTTGCCAACCTTTTTACCACGTCTCGTGGTTTGTTACTTATGGAGAATGGGCCATCTGGTTGAGTACCTGCATAAATTTCCATGTTATAAGTGTAAAAGATGCGAGCGTCAACCATGGCATAAATTTTGATCCCATATTTATTGGGTTTTTTGGGGTATATTGAATAAAGGAGCATCTTCCACGAAATGCCTCTAGTTTCTCGTCAATTGCAACATTTTTCCCAAGCGAGTAGCATTTATGGCAATTAAACACAAACTCCTCGAAAATATTCCTTATTCAAGCGATCCATTCTTTTACGTTCTACTCTCGTAGCTATGTCATCAAAACGTAATGCTCTCATTAAAAACAGAAATCTTCCCCAACTCATCACTGTTTTGAAATCATCCATTCTCCATAGTTCTTCAAGGTTAACTCGATTACCATGGTAAATGCCCGCCAAATAAAGCAAGCCCAAAAGGGCTCTTATTTCTAGTTTGTCTGTATCCCTTGCATCTTTTGGACGACAATAATTAGATCTTACATAACTTATGTACTTATTTGTGAAGTTCACGATGCTCTCAATTATAGGATCAGTTATGAGGCACCTCCAAATATCAACGATGCCTGTGAGATTCTTAGCTGGTCCAATGACCCCAGGGAGACGGAGTAATATATTGCGAGGTGGTCGTTTATTTTTTTTGTTTGGATTTTTTTGCCAAATCCATGAGTCGAAAACTTTTCCATTTTTCTTTAGATGAGCTATATAAGCCTCGTTAGAACTGTCAGCTTCGTCTTCGGCATTACTTCTATCACTAGATTTTGACCCAGAATCGTCATCATGTTCCGAAACATGTTCCTCTTCATCTGTATCGCTATCATCCATACGTATATCGTCATCCGACTCAGCAAACATCAAATTTGTAACAGCTTTTATATCAGTTTATATCAGAATCATATTGCATATATATCAATAATTGCAAACAGGTGTTATCATGGTCTATCAAAGTACTTAGCTAACAAACGTCTGTCTCAAAAAACTCGTATAAGGCTGTATAGAACACTGATAGTCCCCGTTCTCACATATGGATCAGAGGCATGGACGCTAACGAAAACAGATGAATCCGCTCTATCCATTTTTGAAAGAAAGGTGCTACGCAAGATATTCGGAGCGGTTTGTGAGAACGGAGTATGGAGGCGTAGATATAACTTTAAACTGCAGAATATCTACAAGCATACGTTTGGTGGTAAAGATATTACCACTATAATTAAGCGAAACCGCCTGCAGTGGGCAGGACATGTAGCCGGGCCCCTGAGTCAAACATGATAAAAAAGATTCTAACAGCGCAACCCGTAGGAATGAGAAGACGGGGTAGACCAAAGCTAAGGTGGATGGACGGGGTAACACAAGATGCCGAGAAGATCGGAGTCGGCAACTGGAAAATGCAAGCGAGGGACAGAATAGAATGGCGTAGAAAGCTTGAGAAGGTCGAGGCCCTCTAAGGGCTGTAGCACCAAGATGATGATGATGATATCAGGATCATTGAGATTGAAAATCTTCTTCTTATCCGCAATTTCTAAAATAAAATAAACAAAATGGAACTAATTGCCACAAATGGTCGTGTGTATATGAGAGATACAGATCTCTTCTATCAACGTTGAAAGTGTTCAACACAAAAAATGCATGAAATAGTAATATGTTATCAATATTACAATAAGAATAATGTAACTATAACAAAAAAAACAGATGTTATAAAAACTTACCTAAAAAGTCGTGCGTATATCTGAAATACAAATGCAAAATTCTCAGAAACGTACTATCCCTTGACAGGTTATTTGTGCACTGGAAGGTTACACTAGTAATGGAATAGGAATAGCGAAAAGCACCCGATCGCAGCGCAGCATAGGTAAGAGACATTATACTAAATCTATTACCCGTGTATCTACCACATACGTGCGACCACTGGAAGGTTAAATAATAAAAAATGCTCTTCAAGGTACCAAAAATTCAAATGGGCCACGCAAAAACAATGTTTTAAAAAAGTATTTTTCGCTATATCTGGTGTAATACTGCGCAACTCATCTTTAAGCCTGGTAGCGAAAGGGTTAAACATTATGTCGAATATTGTCAAAATGTAAATACTAACATTTGGTTGAGATATTGGAGAATATTAATAAAAATTGTATAACTCGCAAACGACGATAAATACACTTATTTTGACAACGTACTCGTAATCAGTCTGCAAAAATACGTCTAAAAACATTTCTTGATTAACTTCTGTTGTAGTGAGATATTAAGATATTAATAAAATTAATTAGTTCATAAAAACTATCAAAATTATATTTGTTATAAATTAAGTTAATTATTTACCTACTTTAATTAGAACAATTATAAACTAGAGCACACGCATTTTATAGACACAGATGTGTCTATAAAATGTGTTTAATAATAATTTTTTTTCAAATCTACCCTTGAAGACTCAGCGTTATTACAATAAGATCATCTTTAATTAAATAAAAGGCAGATATCGAGCACAGTTTTGTAATAAATCTTGCCCAAGTACTTTCGCTCTCAGAGTATTTTCAGGGGCATTTCGTCAAAATTATAGGCTATCCAGCACTTTTATGAATGTCATAAACATAAAATAGTACTTTTACACAACACTAGATACAGGACAAACAGTTTTTCTTAAATAAATTTGAAGCAGCTACATAGTGGGTGACAGCAGGAGAGAGATGCTGTCACTATTACGCAGATCCTGATGGTAGAAATGTGACAACCCTGGGTGTCTAAGGGTACCAAGAAACTATGTGAAAACTTGCTGGTTTACACAAAAGAAATTTTAGTGAATACTACAAACTTATAGTTCGTCTCTTTCATATCATTGGGCCAGAGTGAACGACGGGCGGTAGACCCAAAAAATTACAGTCTAAAGACCACGTGCTGACAGGCGCTCATCTATATGTAGTTTTTAAATAACAAATGAGGGGGTCGGGTTTAAAACCTGGTAACTGACATTTTCCTGAAAATCAAGTTATTGGGTGTCAACAGATTCCGCTTCAATTTACCAAATTCACTAACAAATGGCACTTTTGCAATAGTGTAAAAGGTGGTATTTACGTTTGCCAGCATGTAAAATATGGCATGTGTGAAAAAATGGTTGCCAGTACCAGTAAAGACAACAATTTTCTCGAAGATTGTGGTGTTCACATACTTCGTCACAAGTCGGATTATAATCCTAGCGCAAATAGTAGTGACACTGAGGGAAGAGGCGTAAAAACGTTTTAAGTACAAATTTTGAGGTAATTTAGAGAAAAGTGAAAACTGAACACAATCTATTCCACAGGAATCATTCCACGTGAAATGCTGACATCAACATTTATTTGTCTACGAAAGAAAGTAAATGCCAAAGAATGTAGTGATTACCGAACGATCAGTCTAATGTCACATACCTTAAAAACCCTGCTAAAAATCATCCATAATAGAATACACGCTAAGCTGGAGATGGATATTAGTGATTCCCAATTTGGATTTCGGAATGAAATGGGCACAAGAAAGGCACTATTTTCTTTTAACGTGCTGACCCAAAGATGTTTGGATGTTAATCGAGATCTTTATCTATGCTTTATAGACTACAACAAGGCATTCGATAAGGTAAAACATGACCGACTTATAGAAGTACTCAAAAACAAGAATCTGGATGTGAGGGATGTAACATTGATATCAAATTTATACTACAGCCAACGATCAAATGTGAAAATTGGAATAGAAGTGTCAAAAGAAGTGGAGATAAGGAGAGGGGTCAGGCAAGGTTTCATACTGTTGCCGTTATTGTTTAATGCTTACTCTGAAGAAATCATACAAGAAGCTTTGGTAAACGAGACAGTCGGCATAAAAGTGAACGAAAGTTTCATTAACAACATTAGGCATGCCGACGATACGGTCATAATAGCCGACAACTTGGAAGACTTAGGAAGAATAATGAACAAAATATTAAGATATAGTGGAGAATACGGACTCTCTCTTAACATCAAAAAAAAACAAATTCATGAAAATTAGCAAGAACAACAATACAAACGAAATATTAACGGTAGGCGGCCAGCAGCTTGAGAGAGTAAAAAGTTATACTTACTTGGGAACGATAATCACAGAAAATAACGATTATACTGCAGAAATAAGAGTCAGAATTGAAAAAGCACGTGCCAACTTCGTGAAAATGAAAAAGATTTTATGCAGCAAAGATCTGACATTGGCCCTCAGAATCAGGTTAGTTAAATGCTATGTACACAGTGTACTATACTATGGAGCTGAATCGTGGACATCAAACCGGAATACAATAAATCGACTTAATGCGTCTGAAATGTGGACATTTAGAAGATTGTTAAGGATTCCATGGGTAGATAAAATCACGAATACAGAAGTGTTAAGGAGAATAGGCAGAGAGAGGGAAATGGAAAATACAATAAAAGAAAAGAAATTGCAATATCTCGGACATGTGATGAGAGGCGAAAGATACAACATCTTGAGACTCATAATTCAAGGAAAAGTAGAGGGTAGGAGAAACGTAGGAAGAAGACGCGTTTCCTGGTTGAAGAACCTGAGAGAGTGGTTTGGTTGCAGCTCAAGGCAATTGTTCAGAGCAGCTGCCTCGAAGGTAAGAATAGCCATGATGATTGCCAACCTTCGTCGCGGAGATGGCACTTAAAGAAGAAGAAAGTAAAAAGTAGTAACTGCTGCAGATACCATATTTTATATCACATCATCTATGTATAATTGACTAATTGTATTTGGTGCATATACCGTGTTTTAACATTAAAGTGCAAAATATTTTTTGGTGCAGTATGGATCTCAGGTACAAGAAAGAAAAGGACTAAAACAAAAGAAGGGTGATGAATCTCAAGTACAAAAAGAAGAAGGATGCAAGTGCAAGAACGACGATGGATTTCAAGAACCAGAAAAGAAAGGACGAAAGCACAAGAATGATTCCATGATCAGATATTTACTGTTTTTTGTTTTGATTTGATAAATTTTCTATTCGGTTAAAATTTTTTATTATATTGTTAGATTTTAGATATTTTTACTTAGATTATAAATACGTATTGCTTATTAAATATTGTATTTTAAATTAAAAAAAAGCTATTATTTATTTGTATTTTTCAACTAAAAAATGTTGTGTTTTCTCCAAATTGCTCGTATATATTAGTTTTTGGCATTACCAGCGCTAATGTTATTGGCGTTTCTTCTCAAAATGTCTTTGCACATATTTCCCTTCCGGTCGACAACTTCCGTTTACCGTTTCCTTTGAAGTTCCATATATATCTACCTCAACGACCACCATATTCTCCTAGGAATGATCGCTTGAACTGATATCTATATCGTTGAATAAACGCCAATGCAAGCATTCGTCTGTGTTAAAATATAGGTTTTCTTAACAAAATGTCCCTAAATCAACTCTAAAATAATTTATCCAGATTGTTTTCTGAAACAAATTGTAGATTGATATAGTAGAGGAACAAAACGGGAATAAATTAAGATTTTTATTTGTCCCTTATCTTGGATACGACAATAAAATTCACAACTTTTGAAAAACTGCTAGAAAATTAAAACAACAATTAAATACTTAAAGAAATCTCCTGGATGTGATCTCTTAACAAGTACAATAGTCAAAAAATTAAATCTAAAGGATTTTACTAAAGTTTTTAAGCTATATCAATATTTTTTTCAATCAATCAATATCTTTAGGAAAGGTCAATTCCCATTACAGTTGGAACTGGGGAAAGTTATTATTTCCTAACCCAGAAAATCTTTGGACATCACCTTAGATAAGCCAATTATTCTTACATTCATTCCAGCTAAATTAATAAAAAAAACTTAAAAAAAAATTAAAACTCGTATTAGAAAATCTTTAACTAATACCAAAACATTAATTCTTTGATCGTCACAAATAACCACAGAACAAATTCGTAGAATAACAAAACAGATATGCTAATATATTAAAAGTAAAACTGTACTTTCGTACTTTGTGTCACACTGATCTTCTACATCAAATTATAAAACTTCTTGCTGTTAACTACAATTTTAAAATCCTATCTGCAAAATCAACACTTTCTTGTTGTTTAAATCGACACGAAGAATATTCTGTAGGCCATCGGTCCAAGCGGGAGTTCTGCAGAGCAGTGTACTTGGTCATGTAATGTACCTCATATATGTACACAGCCGATATACTAATGACATGCGATACTACCATAGCCATATACGCTGATACCACCTACGTTTTAAACTTTTGCTCCAAAAAATATTGTTTCTTAACAACTTTAGGTAAACTTGAACGATATTCGATAATGGTGCAAAACGGCACATCAAAGTTAACAAAAGTAAGTCTATACATGTAACGTATATTAACCGTAGAGACAACTGTACACCACACGTCTGAGATGGGTAGGGCATGCAATGCGGATAAAACAAAATGACCCATTGGTCAGAGAAGAAGAGGAAGACCCAGAAAAAGGTTCTTTAATAACATCAATAAAGACATAAGAAATATAGGAATAAGTATTTTTGGTGGAAAAAGGTGATGGAAAAGACGAGACGATGGGGCAACTGGACAGAAATTTTTGAAAAGGTTAGGACACAGGCAGGGTTATAAAGTATATATATATTACAGGATCCAACCTGTAAATACAATACATTTTGGAGACGGCTATCGCCTTATTCCCGTTCTCCGTCGCCAATCCTCCCGGTCCAAGGCATGCTTAACCTCCAAACCGCTCGATTCTATCGCTCTTCTAATTCCTTCATTCCATGAGCGTCGAGGTCTACCTCTTTTTCTTCTTCCAGGGGGCTTCCATCTGTGAAGTTTTTGAGCCAACGTTCGTCAAGCATTCTTAATAGGTCTCCAAACCATTTTAAACCTCTTTTTTCTATTCTGTCAATGACCGTTTCTGTAGCATTTATGTTATTTCTTATAGATTCGTTGGTCTTCCTTTCCAGCCTTGATGTTCTAGCACTTCTTCTCAAATAATCCATTTCAACTGCCAACAATCTTTTCTTCAGGTCTGCATTAATTGTCCTTACTTCAGAGCTATAACAAATAACTGATTCCACCATGGTTTGTCCTATTCTTTTTTATTCCTTTTGGAAATGTGGCGACCCCACCATAAGGAATTCAGACATCCTACAATTTTACGTCCCTGATTAATTCGGTGTTTAATTTCGGTTTATCCCAAGCCGTTTTTATCAATAATTGCACCTAAATATTTAAATTTTTCCACTTGTTAGATTTCCACGTCCTCGTCTATTAACAGTTTAAACCTTGCATCTGAATTGATAACTAAATATTCTGTTTTCTTCATGCTGATTTTTAACTCCCATTTTACATATTCTCTATATAGACGCCTTATCATAAATTCTAGATCATGAGAATCTTGAGCTAGGACGACTTGGTCATCCGCAAAGTTCAGGGAGAACAGTACGTCATTTCCTATGGGGATTCTAATTCCCTGGCAGTGGTTTTTCCAATTTTGGAGGGCTGTCTCAATATATAAATTAAACAGTAAGGGTGATCTGCATCCTTGACTTAGTCCTTTAGTTACTTTTATTGGCTCTGATAGTCTATTTCCGATTTTTAGGTAGGTAGTGTTATTCCTGTATACTTCTGTGATTATTCCTAAAAGGTATGGTCTAATGCCGAGTTTTTGTAAAGCTTGCCACAATTTAAGGCTTGGAACTGTATCATATGCATTTTCTAGGTCGATGAAGGCTAGATGTACTTCGGTACCAACCGCTATTCTTTTTTCTATTAATTGTTGGAGAATAAACAAGTTATCAGTGCAAGATCTCCCAGGCGTAAATCCAGTTTGGTCTTGGCTAATTAGATATCCTGCATTATCTTGTATTTTTCCATTTATTATCTTTCCAAACAATCTCCTGAAAGTAGGTAGGACACATAATCCTCTGTAGCAGTTAGGATCTCTTCAATTTTTAAAGATGGACACATGGTGGGCGGTTTTCCATTCATATGGTACTTTAATTTGTTGGCAGCATTGATTCATTAAAAAAGTTATTCGTTCTATTAGGAGTGGACCTCCTGTAACTCTACAGCTATATTGCCACGTCCTGGAGATCGCCCGTTTTTTATTTTAATTAACGCAGTACGGATCTCGTTGTTAGTAGTATTAATGTTATTATTTGTTTGTCTCTCCATAAAGGGTTATAAAGCTAGTATTATAATACTGATGCTATACACGAATAAGTCCCAAGAATCAACAATTACTTTAACAAAAGATACCAAATATTTGGGTATGCATTTAAATAGGAGGCTTCTATGGAGAAAATATACTACATATTATGCTTGAAAAAGCTGTGTGTACGAAAGATTATATTGTTTTTATTGTTTCTTTTGATTTTTATACATTACAAATTATCTTTTTATCTTATTGTAAAAAATACACGCAGAACTTCCCAAAACAACAGCAATGTTTAGTACACCTATATTAATAACAAGAGACAAAAGACCGTGTCATCTATGACAAATATTTCAAGAAAGGTGCAAACTCACAAATCCTATGTATAACCACCATTAAAAGACCCGTTAATTATCACCGCCCGTTTTTCTACCATTCTGTTACACAATAGCACACGTGTGGCATCTCCGTCGTATGTCACACAATAGCTTGTTTACTTGAATAACCCTTTAAGGATCGATCATAATTGGCGCAGTCGAAACAAAGGGCAATTAGAGATAAATGGATTTGGACTGGTAAATGTTTGTAGTTGTGACAAGGTATTTGTATAATTGATTGCCTTTGCCATATAATGAGGAAGTTTAATCACAAAAATCTAGCTTACTCTGGAAATTGGCTTCGTGGAATGTTTATAGGTGAAAACGTAAACAAGAAGTATAAGTTATGCTTTTTCCAAACTGAATTTAATGATATAAAAATACTTTTGACTCTCACCATATAGAATTGCTTATAAATCAAGGTTGTCAAATTTATTTTATAAAATTTTTGAGCTTCATAAGAAAATGTTCACTTCAGTTTTTAATTGCTAGTCAGTGAAGTTCTTAAAAAGTTTTTTAAAAATAATATAAATTTATTGCTCTTTTTCTTCTTCTTCCTGCTTGTATGTAGGCTTTAAAGCCTGTTTCTTCTTCAATATTACCCTCATAAATTGTTTAAATTGTCGCACCATCTTTTTCTTAGTCTGCCAATACTTCTTCGTCAATTTGGTGACTTATCTCGTACTATTTCTACTATCCTATCCTCTGCCATTCTACTAATGTGTTCGTTCCACTTCTGTTTCCGTTTTTTCGCCCATTATGTCTTCTATATTACATGCTCGTTTTATGTTTTCGCTTCTCTCCCTATCCAACAGACTTTTCCCTGATATTCGTTCGTCAAGTATTTTCATCTCTGTTGTTTCTAGTAGTCAAGTAGTAAATTTATTGGTTAGTTTTACAATTGAATGTTCACTACTAAAAAAATTACTTAAAATAACTAAACAAAATGAAACTAATGAAAAGTTAAAAAATCTGATATCTGATAAGATATAAGGGTCACTAGAGGCAGTGACATCTACTCAGAATAGAAAATAGATTAGGTTAACAATTATTACGAGTTTCAACTAACAATGAATAATACAGAATGGGAAAACATCAAAATTTGTGTACACAAAATGAACAATATAAGGAACAAAGAACTACAAAACAGCAATTAGCCAGAAATTAAATGCTGATCTAGGACTCCTCTCAGAAAGATACATAAGATATAAGGTAGGTCACCCAAATAAGGCCAAGTTTTACTGATATATTGTAATAAATTAATTTTTTTTAATTTTACTTTTTGCAAATTGGCCTTATTAGGGCCAGGTGTTCCAAATAAGGCCAATAAAAATAAACCATTTTGTGTTCATTCGTGTCAAAAATATTAATTACAACTGACTGAAAATGAAAGTCAAATTTATTTTACGTAATGTGTTGGAAAATGAAACAATATAATTTTGAATTATTTCGAATTATTATAAATGCGTCTTTGTCGGATTGTGTAAGTCCTATGCATTCTTCATGCACATACCGTTCACAGGCTAAGCAAATTCTCATATCTCTGATCTGGTCCTCATCAAAAACGAAGCAGTACCATGATTCCTTATGGGACAGACCTCGCTGTGGTGACTTTGTTAATGGCCTCTTAATTGTACTGCTTGTAGACGGTAGTGACGGATCAACAATTTCACTCCTTGAAGATTCTTTTTTCATTTTCATTTTAGTTTTAATCTTGAAAAGTGGACAACATTTTTGTGAAGGACGTGTTAAGCTTAGATGTGGTGTCTTCAAAGATAACAGTTGGTACAGGTCCCATATCTTTTTTGTCTGATGTGTCATGAATCGAATAATTTGAAGAATCATCACTTTCAGAGCTAACATCTTGGTATTTGGAAGAACGTTTAGGAAGTAAGGTTTTGATTCTTTTAGCTGAAGATTGATTCATCGGTTCTGCAGAAGTATTTTGTTCACTTTCTGTAATTTTCTTTTGATTTGTGAAAATGTTTGAGTCTTGTTCATTTTCATCATTTTCAAGCTCGGTTAGGCATGAAGGTGCATAAGCGCTCTCTGGAATCACTGATGGATTGAAAGGGTAAATTCCTTTAGCTTTGAATCCGGAGATAATATTTCCTGGTGTTATAGCCTTAGCCCAAACTTCAGAAAATATTCGTCCAAAGACTGTGCGTCTTATCGAGCGTTCAGGATTATTCATCCAAAAACGAAGAACCTCATCATCCCAAAACGATTCGAAAGATTTGAAAATAGCCTTATCCATAGGCTGTAGTTCATGGGTTGTATTGCTTGGCAGACAAAACAGAGTAATGTCGTACTTTTCAGCAGCTTTAACGATGTTTGCATCTAAATGAGATTTAATACCATCAAAAGTAATTTTACCTTCAACGCGAAACTGTTCGATCCACTTCACAAAAACATCATGTGTCATACTTCTTTTAGGTGTCATAACTACCTTGGTTCCAGGAGGAAGATTTTCTTCCAATTCTGGTTTGAGTCTCTGACTCTTAAATACTATCATTGGTGGTACGTACTGATCACTAGCGTTGGCAGACGGCACGATTGTCACGTTTTCAGCATGCTCTGGTGCTACTATATGCACTTTCTTTGTCCTTTTTTTGGCAAAAACTTTCTGTTGGTGATGCAGTGTCAAATAATAGCCTTTTTCATCGATGTAAATATTCTGAGGCTTTCCGGCAACATCCAATTCCTCCATGACTACCTTCAACTTCTCAAAGTAATCAGTGACAATCACTTTGTTAAGTTTAGTTGCTCTTGCTGGATTTAAATTTTGTGTTTTACGCCTAGCCCCCTCAGGGTGACCCAAAAATAGTCCCAACCACTTATACCCAGCTTTTTGTTTCATAAGGTTAAAAGTATGTGGAATATTGTTTTTTTCACAGAAAGAAAATACACTTCTTCCAATTATCTTGCTAGTAATAGGCATTCCAACGTCAGCCAGACGAAAGATTCTTGAGCAAAGTTCAGTTTCTTGACCAGATGATAAAATCGTATTTCTACCTAATTTTCTAATTAATATACCTGTTATCAAATGGTTTCATAAGGTCCATTTGGTATATGGAATTCTTTTGAAGCCTGCGCAAGCTTCGTAGACTCAACGATGGCATCCAAAACAACTTACCCGTCCTTCACAATCCTTCAAATTGTAGTTGACATGACAAAGTAAAGAACCTTATGTTTTTCTTCTTCCTCTCCCTTCTTTTGTACCTTCAAAATTCGTCTATTCTACTTTTCCGCTATTCTGTTGATCACTGAACGCTGTTGATGACCAGTTTTAAGCTGTTGAAGAAAAACATCAGTGTGTTGAACAGTAACGTAATCAGATTCTGTGAAGATATCTTGGTTTAGTGGCACAATGCTGCTCTTACGAAATCCATTTATTACTATGGCTTGGGTTACTACCTTTAAGTCGGCAAACTCGAAAATTTCAATTCATATCTATATGAGTATTAAGTAGTTAGAGTATTAAAAAAGTCAATTTTATGTTGTCATGAAAAACCACAAGCTTGTTCTTATGGAAAGTCATTGCTTAGCTGTCATAACAATTGAATCGTTAACTTCGATCACAATATATTTCTAAGTTGGAATTTGATGGCAGTATTTCTTCACCTAGTAATAGGGTTTTTAAAGTTACTGTTATTCTTTTAAAATCATTTTTTTTTATTCATTTTTAAAGAAAATGTATATATTGGATGCATATCTCTTAAACAGAAATTGTACAATTTACAATAATTATATTTTTTACACATTTTCTTTCAATAAACCTTAAACAACCGAAATTATATAAATTCCTTATTCTAATTTACTTTTCCTTCATTCAAATCTCATAAACACCAAATTATATCTGATTTAAAGCTTTCTCTAATTCAAATTACAAAGTCCCTCTGGAATTCTTGCTGACAATTTAAAAAACGAACGAGATGGAAAATTTATGGGTTTAGAAAGAGTATTTATATTTACGGCAGTAAATACCTTAATATCTTAACTCAATTTCCCACAAAAAAATATAATTTTCCTTGGAAAATTCGAAGCTTAAAATCATCGAGAGATCAAAAAGGAAATATGTGTATTTTAATCAATTAATATGACTTACGTTGTTTACGTTAAAGTAAACTAATTATGATACTTATAATGGAAATTAGTGATTTTCTGAAAAAATTATAATTGATGGGTTCATAAGTCAAAGGGTTTAAGTCGAATTCTTTTCATTATTGAGTTAAGCGCAGAAATCACAACTTGATAAAATATACTCCTCAAGTGCCAAGCTCCTTTTACTAGAAAAACTTTGTTTCATAATCAGTTTAAACCTATAAAAACAAAGCTTAATTTTATTGCTCAAATGGCCATAAGATGCTTTAATTATTAATCACTGTATATATCACAGCTGCTGCTGGAATCACTGTCACCATTTATATTAAATATAATAAAGTATTTTCCACCTAAGAAGACCGCTTTTCAATTAAATACTGGTAACTTTATTACTAGCGGACCAGATAAGCGGCGATATATTTTACACTACCTTTATGAATAACATTTTCCTGCTCTGTTGTTTCAATCAGCGCTGCTCAAAAAGTTATCGTTTATTGGTTTTAACATTGTATTGCAATAGTACGATTATGCCTTTACAAGAATATATTATTTGAAAAATAAGGAGTATCATGTGTCATAACTGTGCCATATTTGTAGTCTCCTTTATAGACACTTTAAAAATTTGTTTAGTAATGTATTTCTTAAAGCCACACAATCATTGAAAAATGATTTATGCTATTTAAAAAAACCTTGTTATCGACAAAGTAGATCAAATTCAAACTTGTCATCATACATAATTACATAATTACATACATAATAAATAATTTAGCAAAATACATAATCAGCAAAAAGCTTATTTAAAATATGCAAACGGTTTTTGCAATTACAATCGATGTAGTGTTATCTCCAGAAGAACGGCATTTAGTTCTGAAAGTCGGATGTTATTTCAATTTGGAAAAAAATAATACGGGTCCATTGACATCTGTCATGGCAGTTCAGAAACGCACATGCGATGTTTGCGGTATCTCAGAGAGGACATTCCAAAGAATTATTAACATGAGTGAGGATGATATAAATAAAGTAAGCAAGAGAAATCGTCGGCATCCAAAAACTTTAGATTTGCACCAGTCAATTAAACTTGCAATTAAAAATATTATATATAATATGTATAAAGCCAAAGAACATGTAACAATTAGTGCTGTGTTACAAAAAATAAAAGATAAGGAACTGTGTGATATTAGTTTAAGTTTGTGGAGAGTGCTGAAACATTTAGGTTTTCGATATAAAAAAACAAATAATAGACAAGTATTGTAAGAACTCTCTAATGTTGTTCAAAACGGTGGCATGTTTTAAGAAAATACATGAACAGGAGAACGTCTGATAGTCCGAGGCAAGTTGTATTTTTAGATGAAACTTGGATTTTTGCTAAAGGAAATATGTCAAAAACATCCTGGCAAGATGGCACCACGAAATGTTATTCTTCTAGTCATTCCGGCAATGGTAAAGACTATATTATACTTCATGCTGGAAATAATGAGGGTTTTATTCCTGACGCTAGTTTAATTTTTTCATCTACAAAGAATACAGGCGATTACCATGGAAATATGGATGTAAATATTTTTGAAGAATGGTTTGACGAAAATTTGTTAAAAACCATCCATATGGAGCGACCATCCATAATAGTGTTGGATAATGCATCCTACCACTCAAGGGTAGAAGAGAGATATCCTTCAAGCAGTGGACAAAAGAAGAAATAAAGTAGTTGTGGTTGACAGAAAAGAAAATTTATCACAGTGACATATTTTTAAAAGTCGATTTACTTTAAAGGTGTAGAGAGCACAAAATTCAAAAGAAATTTGTTACTGACAAAATGGCTCTTAAATATGACCACGAAGTTCTTCAACTTCCGCCCTACTATTGCCACTATAATGCAATTGAGTTAGTTTGGGGTATAGCCAAAAATTTTTATGATAAACATGCATTCAAAACAACAGATGGCGCTAGCGTTCTTAGTTTATGGAAAGAATCGCTGGAACAAATAAAGGCAAAACGATGGCAAAATTGTATTAGACATACAAAAGACATAATCGTTCAGTCTTTTCAAACCAAGCGAGTTATAGATGAGGTCCGGCCTCTAATTATTCGGATAGACAATTCAGATAGTGACGACTCTGATAGTGAAATATCAGACAGTGAATAGAACAAATCGTTTGCTAAAAAGAAGTAACAAAATAGTGTTTCGGGAATTCAATTCAGACTTTGTGATGTGTTTTAGTTAAACGATAAAATATCTTCGGTCTAATTACTGGACTGCATACTCTCAATAGCTTTGGTATTAATTACTGGACTACACGTGTTTAAACCTTTTGTTTTGCTTAAAACTCAGAAATGATTTAGATCCAATTTGTTTCAAGGTTATATTTAATATAGTGTCTGCAAAAAGTAAAGTTTTGGATGTATTTTATTCAAATTTGGACATACCAGCACTTTGACAAGTATTTTCCAATTTTACTGCATGCAAAACCATTCGTATAATTTTCACTCTACGCAAAATAGGTATAGACTTATAGAGACCTAGAGACCTTGATAAACATTTGATGTCGGCAAATAATTTTGAATATCCGAAATATTATGACCCACTTCTTTTAACACGCCCTGTATATACATATTATATTCATTTTATTTTCCTTTGATACAGTAAAATCCAATATTATTACTGAACATAAAATACAGGAAATTAAATATTTTTACTTTTCAAGCGATAGGAATTAAATATTAACGCCCCACTGTTTCAGGCCCACTGATCATATCTTAATTTCACATCGGCCGTCATAGGGTGGACTTTAGGTAGAATTTCCTGTCTATCTAGTATATGCTTTCGGTCCTATAACTTTAAAATTATATTTTCTGTGTGACTAATAAAATTTTGCCATATCTTAATTTTGAATATCTGGGGGGGGGGGGGGGGTTAGCAGTTTGTAGAGCTTCTTTCCACGTGTTTAATGCATCACATTCTTTATAACCATCTCTACCAATATGTCGGTTATAATAAATAATATTGATAACCTGAAATAAACTCACATTAGGCGTACTTACTGTGCAACAATCTGCCAGAATCTGCCTATTTATTTATGCCAGACAGTGAGTACAAACCTTTGTTTTGAGAACCTTCTAACTCCCATTCATTGCATTGGGGACAATCCCTAAATGTTATGCATTCATTGCATAACATTTAGGGACAATGTAATGGAGCAAGCAGTGTGAGCAACAAAATTATACAAATTGTGTAAAATAATTATGGTTAATGCCATTTGGCAACGTCCTAGCTTTCATTAATTTCGAAATTGCTTTGAAGCAGTGAACGATGCATTCTGCAGGTAAAACACGAAGTCGGTGGGAATGCACAAATTAGATTTTATTCGAGCTACGAAGTAATAGCAATTACATTAAGAGTATAAGCAAGGATAATAAATTGACAAAAGACTTAAATTAATACGATAGGTAAATGATTTTATGTTCCTATAAAATGAATAAATTAAAACTGTTCCGTGGTTGTGTGGATGCGTGTGTAATAAACTTATTTTCCACGGAAACAAAATAAAAATAATAATAATATCGAATAAAACGTAGAAAAAACTGTTAATAATATTTATTTTCGTTAAACGTAATTAATTCTCGCTATAAAATAACGCTTACAATATAATATTTCGTTTCACATACATGAAAAATGCAACGTCAACACTCAGTTAAAGTTAATGTTTGGGCAGCACCTTTAGTTAACAAATTAATAGGTTATCATATTCTATAGATAACATCTGTTATTTAATTTTTGAATAGAAAAGTTATAATTATTCGTAATTAGCTTGTCGCTAAAAAACTATATTTTTGTTGCAGACGAAAAGTGGAGAAAATATATGGGCTCGAAGGACTGTTTAGTTTAAGAAAAGGTATGGTAACCGAGAAAATCTGTTCTTTTCTGAGAAGGTTTTTTAAAATGAATCACAAAAAAACTAATAAAATGCAAAGAAAGATTTATTTTACTACTAATTCTTTTTATGATAAATTACGAAACACTTTTATTTTGGACAATTTAAAGTTATATTAAAAAAAAAATCTTAAATTATTAGAACTTCTACTGTTGGCACTACATTAGCTATATAAAAACTAATAAATAGTCCGTTAAATAACATCTTTTACAGCATCTTTAACGCTACACAATTTTAGATTTAGCACTTTTCGCTTTAAAGATTGATTCATAATAGTTACAGTTGTTTTAGAAGAAAAGCTCCATCAAAAACTAAAAGGGCTGGTCCAAGATTTTTGAATCGGCAGAAGCGATCTAACCACTCTATAAATGCATCTGCTGTCATACTTTCCTTCTTGGTCATTATAATTTTTGTTTTTACTGGAAGATTACAATACCATTCTGGTTTAAATCATTGCCCTTTTATAATGATAAGTGGCGGAATGCTGTTGCCTATGCCACATGCCACGATTGTTATATTTTCGCCGTGCTCTGGTGCAACGATATGTACCCTTTTAACACCTTTACTAGCCAATACAGTTTGTTGGTGATGCAGTGTAAGCTGGCATCCTTTTTCGTACATGTAAATTTGAGCAGGTTTCCCTGCGAAGCCTTTCTCATATAAAATCTGTCGAAGTTTCTCAAAATAGTCACTAATAACTATGCGATTCAATTTTTGGGCTCTGTTACAACAAAAAATATTTTTTTAGAAATTGTGAATCTAGTTCTGCAAAATGTTATCCAATACCTACTTCACAAATTGTCTTCTTTTTATTTTCTTTTTATTGCCTTAATTAAATAGTCTTAATCTAGATTTTGGTCTACAGGAAACAAGACTCCATTTTCCATGGTGATGTTATAAAGTACGGCTGGTGCTACATTACATTCATAGTCAGTCACTTTTAAATTGAATCTCATTCGATTTTTAAAAATTGGAAATCATTGTTTTCGTACTCTGTATTACCTTTCCACAACATTCCTAGGTATGGAAGATTCATTATAAAGATTCTCTTATCTAGAAGTGTCATTAAATATGATTGTAAACTGTAACCATACTCACCAACTATAAAAAATAGTACAAACTTCACAACGTCTTCAACTTTAAATCTTTGAATGCCACTATTATTAAATACTGTTTGATCATGTATAGAGTCCAACCATGTTGCAACAATATTTCTAATTTTTAAACTGGTTATTGATTTTTTAGACATTTAATGCTTTAATGCAAAAATGCATTTGTGCATGCCAAAATACAAATAATTGCAGCTACGCATCTTGGAAATTATAGAACGGCATAAAACTGTTCTTCAATTTGGTCCATTTCATCATTTGTTTGATACATTTTCAATTCTTAAAGATGTTGCCCCCAATATAGCCATGCGTTTTTCCAGAAGTCAAAAAATATTAATGTTAAAGATAACTGTTGGACTAGTGTGATAGTGGCACTTACAAAAATAGACCACTGAACCATCTAAATACGCTTGCCCAAGACCTACATGTTTAATATAGTATAATATGTCTTTGTAAAGTATTATTTATATTTCAAATATTTATATGTATTAGAAATTTATCTTAAAGGATTTTTGTCACTGGACGGATCCTCCCCTGTGTTAATTACGTGACTTATTGATTATTGTTTTTTATTTGTAGAAACAGATTACAATAAATAAAGCATGTAATAAAAAAATTGTTATTCTCCACGGGGGCCTCCATACGGGGTAGGAGTATGTACAGTTACTCATGACTCACCCTGTATACAAAATATGGAAGGCTTAATAATGGATAACCACTGTGTCGGTTGTTGACACAACATTTCTATAAATGATATTGAATTTAAAATCGACAACAAAAAATATCAACATCCAGTCAAGATTGCTTTCTGGTGCATGCTATTTCCCGACGGAGAGAAAATTACTTTTATTCCTTACAATAGTGTGCTACAAAACATGTAAAACGGTATAAAATCGAACAGAAGTATATTAGTAACTCTTTAGAAACATGTTTGTGTAGGACAATATTTTCATTTTTAAGAGAGTGCAAAATGAAAGGAAAACATCGTAACAATTTTTCGTCATATTTTTTTCGCGACAACGTGTATTCAATTATTTTCTTTTCGAGAAGACACGAATTCGCCGTCTATTTATTTCATTGTTGACGTAAATATTCGCAACGATATATCTTTCCGTCGATTTATACAACATTTCCAGGAACGAAAAAAAAAATACGGCAAAAACCCGATGTAATAAAAGCGATAAGGATTTGAAGAGGGAAAATCGACTTTTTGTGGTTAGGCTGTTTTCACACTTGGGCTATTCGCAGTGTCAAGAATATAGTACGTAGCGTATATTAGTAAAATGCCATCACACTTAAGACAAAAAGACTCTTAAACAGACTATTTTTTAAGAATAAATCAACAGAAAACTGAGACCAACTAAACATATTTACAGGATGTTTAAAAAGATCAAAAAGTGGAAGATTTCTTAAAACTTTGTGACAATAAAAATCGATAAACGTAATGCAATACAACGGCAAGAATCATTATCATTCGCTTTACCTATATCCCTATAAACGGTCGACTTTCCTAATTATATTTCTCCATCTTAAGTCATACCAATGTCTATCTCCTTCACCGACATGTCCTGCCTAAGGTCTTCCCTCCAGTTCTTCTTTGGTCTTCCTCTCCTACTCCTCCCAGAAACTTGCAAATTTACAAGTCTTCATATTAGATTATTAAAGTCCCGACCTTAAACATGCCCGAACCATCTTACCAATTCGCTTATCTATTATTATCGATATGTTATCGATAATATGTTATCACGTTGTTCGAAAATGTGTCGTAGGAAGAAAAACAACAACTAGGTAAGTATTTTATTTTATTATCTTAGAATACCTACACTACAGGACGAACAAAGCAAAGAGTTTAAAATATACATGAGTCTTGCATTTTTTATGCATTATATGCAAAATATGCAATTTGCATATTTGTCTAAGTCTAACGATATCTTTTGTGTCTCGTATCGCTTTCAAAACTCTGGAAAATTTTAAAGAAAGTTCAAACATGCTAGGCCATTACGCGATTTGTCTATCGAAAACAATTTAAAAGTCATTTCTTGAGAACTAGGAAATTTTGTGATTTTAAAGGGGAAAAAATGATTGGTTGAGAGAAGATGGGTGGAGAGTTTTGATTTGACTGAGACTTGGATAAAGAGAATTTGATTATCTGTTGATGACAATAGGGAAGAAACGTCTAATTCTGACAAGTGTACTTTAGCCGACATTTTCAAACGTAGTTAAAGTAATTTTATGAATAAGAGGTTAAATAGTCGTAGCAGTTCTAGAGTATTTGAAAGTACAAATAATTTATTGTTCCCCAAAAGAACCATAGACAATAATAATTTCGCAGCCAAAAAAAAATATGAAGTATTGTTAGGATATTTGACCTAGATTCCGTTTTAGATTTAGGAGTTTTAGCTATAGGGTTAAACTCTGGAAACTCCAGAACCATAACCCCTATCCACTTTTTTAAACAAAGAATTATCTGAGAAGTCATCTTCTTCTTCCTATGCCGTCCCCATTAACGGAGGTTGGCGACCACATTTTTAAAAGCTTCACTGTCTTTTGCAACGTGGAATCATTCGTCTACAGTCATGTTTGTCCAGTCTCGAATATTTCGCAGCCATGACTTCCTCTTTCTACCTATTCCCTTTTTGCCATCGACTCTACCCTGCATGATGACCTGCAGAAGGCTATATTTATTATTTCTCTATTTATTATTATTTCTGAGAAGTCATAGGGATTGGAAAATAAGACCAAATTATCTCAATAAAAGAGATGAAGGCATCCGGTTACCTTTGGCATGGAGACCTCTCATAAACAAAACATCGTCCACTCCATCTTCCAATCAACATCCCGCCGTCAGCAATCTTCGCGCCAACCCTCAGCCAAACCACATCATCATCGACGGTATAAATGATCCGTCCGCTGTGCCTAGTAGCCGTAGTGCAATGACTAGTGAACAGTATAGTAGTATCTGGAGGCTCAAGAGACTGAGACCCCGGAAGCCCTGAAGGTATCACAGAGGATGTCGAAAGCTCAGCGCAGTAATAATCGACGAGGTTCGAGCCGAGAGCCTAATGAGTTTTTTAATAATTTTTATAATAATATTGATCTCAGTTTGAGATTTAATTGTAGTAATCGCGGAAACTTTCTGAACATTATGATTCAATTTGGGATTGAATAATTTTATTTAAGAAAATATATTTCCCTCCGTCATTAGTAATTTGATTGACAGTTTCATCCTACTTCATTGATTTTCAATATGAAATCGGCAAAAAGGGTTAAACAGAAAATAGTCACTTAAAAATTTCTCAACGCAACTGTTGGATGAATTTAACTTCACCATTGATCTAAAAAGACCCTGTATGTGTGTTTATTCCTAAATATATTACAATTAATTAATTACAATATGTAATTATATATTATCCTTAACTAAATGACATTGCTCTAGACCAACTGGTAGCAATTTATTATTACATTATCATTATTCATTCATTTTAATTTTAATTTAATAAAAAATCAGACATCGGCAGAAATTAAAAGCCATATTATGTTGTAGTAATAATTTATTTAGTCCAGTATCAAATATTTGTATTATTTACAGCTTTCACGTATATTTTATTCTTTTTAATGGTTCAAAAAAATATTAATAAATGAAAAATGAAACCACATGTTGTTTATGCCCATACGATGATCTCTAGATAACAACTGAAGCTATCAGAAAGGGAAGCGAATGTCTATGTTCAATCTAGAACTCGCTTGTGTCCCATTCGCTTTGAGTACATATATTAGCATAAACAAATTAAAGCAAGAGGACTCTAAATAAACTATATTTAAAACCAATTTGGTCCCACTGTACTCGTCTAAGTACAGCAGTAAAAATGGCCTAGTAGTGACACATCTGGTAAAAAAGTGATTATCCACATATATGTCCAATTCTATTAGGAAGTGTTCTACTAGATTTTCATAAATTATACCCTAGGTGGCGCTCTTCTTCCTAATTTTGGCCGCAGTAATTATAAGCTAACCTCCATATTTCTGTTGGATCAATGAAATGTGTTATTTCGTGGTTTTGATACTATTTATTATTTTTTTAACTTTTATTGTTGTAAGGGTAAGTACTAGTAATGTTTATTTATTTAGTATAAGATTTTTTTTATTATTGTTGTTTTTATGTTAAAAAATAGACCTGTACTCATTTGAGTACAGTCGGTTTATATATCAAAATGATTATGTGGTTTTTTTTTGTTTCAGGTTCAATATTGTTATTGAAATGGATTTTCAAGAATTGCCGCCTATTAGTCCCATTGAATTTTATGGAAAACGTTCTAGAACTCTTACTTTAGCTAGATGACCTAGCGAGTTCCACTCATAAATATGTATCGGTGGTAGTTATTCCTCTGACTAGAGACTGACTATCAAACTGACAATGAAGATGAGGATGATCTTCAGACTAAAATCTTTCCGAATGACGTTCCCGGAGAAATAGAGGTTCATTACATGAGTGATGACTCTGATAACGACGAAGAAGACAATCTTCCTCTTGTCATTAGAAGAGAAAATTTTCTTAAGGGTTAAAATAAAACCAGAAAATCTGACTCGACGGAAGAAATTAGTGATATTAGTATGATATCTACAACAGGTTACGAGGGTCATCTGGATAATATGAAAGAACAAATCCGAGGTATATCTCCTATAGAAATATTAGAGAAATTTTTCGGCAATAAAATTATTGAATATATTACACAGCAGACAAATTTATATGCCGCTCAAAATAGTAATCATCAATTTCATATAACGCAGGAAGAGATAAAGATATTTATCTGGCTATTTTCCTTTTTACTGGATGCCATAGATTGCCACGAGAGCGCAACTATTGGTGTTTAGATGCGGATCTTCAAGTTCCCCTCGTGACTAACGCAATTTCAAGGAACCGTTTACAAGAAATTAAAAAATACCTACATTTGGCAGATACTTCGCAAATTGATACAAGGGACAGAATGTATAAAGTGAGGCCTCTCATGAACAAACTAAATAAAAAATTACAACAATTTGGCATATTTCACAAAGACTTATCAATTGATGAAACGATGATAAAGTATTTTGGGCATCACTCATCTAAATAGTTCATAAGGGGAAAGTCAGTAAGACTTGGTACAAGGACTGGATGCTTTGTAGAAAATGCTTAATGTCGTTGATGTGCCTACCTCCACGAAGTATTTTTTGACAATTATTTTACTAGTTACAATTTGATGGAAACTTTAAAAGAGAAGGGCTTTAGGGCAATAGGCACAGCAAGAGAAAATCGTATAAAAAATGTCCTTTGTTACCTTCCGCTGTAATGAAACAGAAGAATCGTGGATATTTCGAATATCGCTTTGACAAAAAAAGTCTACCACTTTTTGTAAAATGGAAGGACGACAATGTGGTCACAATAGCATAAAATTACGATAGTATTGAATCACTTTCAAAAGTGAATCGTTGGTGTGCTGCTGCCAAACGGAAAATTGATGTACCCCAACTAAAATTTTTCTCATCATATAATGCTTCAAAGGGCGGTGTTGCTCTGTGACCAATCGGTTAAAAACTGCCGAGTCAGTATACAAGGTAAAAAATAATGATGGCCCATTTTTACCCACAGGCTCAACTCAGCTCTTGTTTACTCGTGGAGGTTACAAATATTTGCTGAAATTAAAGAAATGGATCTTTTGGCTTTTTAACGAGATGTAGTACGTCATTATTTAAGAAGTTTTGGGAAATCTACTTATTCTAAAAAACGACTAGCAGGATCTGTACCAATTAGTCTAAAAATGGATAGAAGTGGTCATTTTCCAAACAAAATAGACAAACAACTTCGATGTCGCTTATGCCATCAAAGAGTCCGTTGGATTTGTATAAAGTGTTAAGTTACTCTGTGTATTGAACGTGAATGTTTTGTACAATTTCAAACTAGTTAGATTATAATACAGGATATACCCAAGTATGTACTTATATTGTAAGAAAATAAAATATTTTCATTTTTACACAATGTTTTATAATTTTGACTACCAATCAGCCCATTGTACTCGTATGAGTACACCTACTTTTGCTAAAAATTTAATTTTTTTTATGTCAAATAACAATGAATTGTTACTATTTAACCCAGATCTAATAAGAACATTCAAAAAAATCTTGTATTATCGAAAACAATGTCGTGGGATCACATGGGTTAAAGCAATTAAACAGAATAGATAAATAATAATAAGATAAATACGCGTGACCAATGCTTTACGAAAAGTGAATAAATAAATGAATTAACGTAAACACACAGCTGTTCAGAAACAAAATATTATAATACGAACTTTGGATACCTATATCACACAAACCGCGTATACAGAAAAAATCAGGAGTATACCAAAAATATAATACGACAGAAAAGAATAGAATCACTTGGCAATAGAATACTTTTGTGTATAGATATAAATTTGAAAAAGCCAAACAATTAATGGTAAAAAAGTATATATAATTATATACTACAGTAAATACGCTACAATGAATCTTCATATAAAAGTAAACTGTTCTTTTAAAAATTCAAATTATAACACAATATAAAATAGGTAGTTCAGCACACTAGATAAATAGTGTAGGTTGTACTTTACACCAATGAAATGATAGTACCCGCTATCGAAAATAATGTCTTCTTCGACATACATCAACCACAAATGTATCGGTCATGGAGTAGCCGGCCGCTACCCCTAACTCAGACACGACTATCTTGTTTGACAGATAGAAAGCAATACTCTAACACTCCGACATCGAGGCCTTCTGCAGACCTGACGCCTTCGACGTGCAGACACCTTTGACGAGTCAGGCTTATTCGAAGTTAGTAGCCCCAGATGCCGATGGAAGTCCCGGAGTAGACCCAGTCATCACCACCCTACCGAAAGTGGTTGGACGACCACGTAGGCACGTAGGCACACGTTCGGCACACTGGTACTCTACGAAACCCCGTTGGATATGGCAGATGGGATCCGGACGGCCGAGAAGAAGACGAGCCCGTTGGAGGAGTTGGCACACCGACCGAGGATGGACCTGTAGGAGCTTGAGATGCCGTCATCACCACCGATCTCCCCCTGTAAGTAGTGCAGTGTTGTGTGAATTTCTTTTTGAACATTTTACTTGTATTTTTATGCATATTTTCTTGTGTATTTTCACATTTGTATTTTTTAATCAATTAATATTTTTCCCAGCCGCAGAGTCTCCAGAGGAGGGGGGATGTCATCGAATGCCATAGTCTATGGACTAGTACGCATTTCGATGCGCATCGCCCCGGCTCGAATTTTCCCATTGGCTCTTGACCTGGAAATCCCTATTTATCGCTCGAACAGCGCATATAAATATTGGCGATTTTCAGGTCAGCCAGGTCAGTCCGTCACGGGCTCTCCGAAAGCTTAGTGCTTTGGGGCTTTGCTTCCTGCATTTAATTTCCATACTCTGTGGCTGAGATATTATTCAATTACAATCTGATGTTTTATTTCGATCTATATTTTTGTCATGTAAGAAATATCTTGTCTTTTTCAAGACAAGCCTTTAGAAGATAAATATTTACAAGTCCATACCCAGTAAATGGACTTGGGTAGAGGAGCTCTCGACTGCGATATTCGAAGCCCTCTACAGAGCACCCGGAGATAACAGAAGGTGGTTAGACCCTTAATTGTTCCCCCGAGGTGACAGTAGCTGGATGAAGATTAAACAGGCGATTGGCATTGAATAAAGAAAAAAAGAAAAAAGAAATGTAGTGATGAATTACCAGAGTATTTATCACACAAAATTTTATGCATTTAATTTACAAATTTAAATATAGAAAATTTTAAAAAATATCTTATATATGTGTTGTAATTAACGTATTGACCTAATAAAGTGTCATTTAGTCATCGATCCGATAAGTGTAAAACGACTCTTAGGCCGAGATTCGTCGGGAACGTAAACCCCGAATTTAACGTTCTTCACGTAGGGATTTGGAGTACCAGCTTTTTATGGGTCTTTACACAGAACGAGAATGATAGAGGCTGGGAAATAGCTAATCCGAAGGTGATATTAGCTTTTTGGACAGATCCCCTAGGAAATTGTTTGTGTCAATCTTAAAAATAAAATTTGCAAATAAGACATACGTCAGATAACCGATAAAAATAATTGTTACTTTATATTATTTATATATGGCTACTTCATACTTTGTAGAGGAGCAAAAAATCGAAAATGGAGGAGATAATGAGAGGCAACCAGATAAGAGATATTTTTACTGTTAATGATAAAGTCTGTATAAGCGATAACGAAGTTGATTTATAAAGGTTAGTAAAAACAGTTTAATGCAATCAAATTAAAAGTCTACAAATAATAACAATTGTGTAATTAAAGTAATTAATGCAGCGTTTCCCAAACTGTAGTCCACGGACCTCTTAGTTTTGTCTAGAATGAGTTCTCAACCTGTGGTCGCGTCCGTCTGTCAATTAAACAAATTAGTTTTAAGCTAAATCAGGGACACTTTTACTTATATGTTATTCTTATAAATCTTGTATAGCAATACTACTTTAATATCATCTAAAGTACACATAAATATATTACCATAATATTGGGGGACTTTAATAGGGAAAGAACAGAAATTCAAATAAAAATATATTTATCTGGAATGCTTGAAAGAGCTTCAAAACTATCAAAGAATGGGAAACATTACTGTCAATTGTAATAATACCAAAAAAGACAATGGAGCAATCATCACACCATCAGTCTGATGGACCATATACTGAAAATGTTCGTAAGAATATTGCACTCGAGAATATACAATAAAATAAAAGTACAACTAAGCAAAACACAGTTTGGTTTCAGAAGCAATCTTGGAACAACAAAAGCATTATTTAGTTTGTAGGTCATGGATGTAGGGATACAGAACAACCATGTATATATTGTATATGTATTTTATCGACTTTGAGAAGGCCTTTGACCTGGTACCCCACGACAAACTGATAGGTGTCAATGGGTGGGAATGGATGACCAAGATCTCCGTATTATCATAAATTTACTTCTAAAACAAAACGTAGGGTTGTCACCAAAACGGAGTGAGAACCTATGAACATTAGAGTGTACAGAGTCAAGTTAGAGGGTGTCCAAAATACTACCTATTTGGGTGCTAACGTTAACAGTAACTGGGATATGAGCAAGGGAATAAAATACGCATTGAAAAAGTCAGAGCCGCCTTCTATAAACTAAAGAAAATTTCCATTAATAAAGATAATACATTAAGCCTTAAAATCAGAATTATACGCTGCTACATATTCTCCACATTACTGTATGGCATGGAGAGCTGGACCCTTACAGAGACACTATTTTCGCTTTTGTTTCACTTTTGCTGGTTTTATCTATGTTTAAATAAAAGAGCATAGAGCTTAATGAAACCTTTTATTGTGTTATTTTGGTAGATGTTTTCATTAGTTATTATGATATTCAGGGGAAATTTTTTATTATATAAAATATGGATTACATTTTTATTCTTATTCTGTCGAATGCTTTTTTCAAGTCGATCAGACATGAAAACGTTGGTTTAGAGATCAACATAAATAATATTATAATATTTAAATTAGAATTGAAAATAAAAAATGTCCAGTCTGAAATAAGAATGCAGAAATTTTAATTACTTACCAAAGAGAAGATTTTATAACAAATTGAAAGACGTACCTGTAACAAAAAAAGAAAATGATTAAAAAAAGCTTTACAAGAAGAGAAGAATCTAAGAATATATATAAAAAAAAGTTAATTTTGCAATTTAGAATTTTAGAAAATACTTCAAAATTTAGAATTGGTGTTTAGAATTTTCAGTTTTATAATAAAACTTGCAACAAATTGTTAAATATAATTCGTTGAAAATACGTTGATTATAATATTGTTGTTATAAAATTTTGTGCAAAATGCAAAATATTTGAAATAATAACTGTGTAAAAAAATAAATGAATTACCATTAGTAATAGTCGTAAGGTTTTACGGAAGAACAGATCTGTTATACATCTTTATACAAAATATCCTAATAGAAATTTGTTTATTTTTGACAGCTGTCAAAAATATGATATTAACAGTTTAATTAAAGGACAATATTATAATTAACTTGATATCATTTGAAATATTCTTTGTCACAAGTATGTTCAACTATTTTTGTCAATGTGGCGATGTAAAATGGCGATTGTTCAATGTTTAATGACGACGATGTTAGAAAAAGTAGAATAATCTACTATCTACTTAGAATAATAACTTAGAATAATAAAAGTATAATAACTTAGAAGTCTTCATCTTTTATGGAACACTTTTTAACAGGTAAATTTATTTTTCTAATTTTTTATTTATTGGTATCTATCAATTATTAGTTGATGGATAAGTGTTGGCGTTAAAAATTTGACGCCAACGCTTTTATTAAATGCGATAACGATCAGATTATTATTATCCAGATTTAGCCATACGGTTCACACTCCATCTAAGGGGAAAATTCACTCATCCCAGATACCTACGGTATCAAAACGATTGAGCTCTGGTGGGACTCTTTCCGTGTTATCGAGCTCTAGGTGAGTTGGTTCGCTGAAGTATCCCCCAAAAATTTTTGTACACATCTGAACGTCGCGAGGGTTACAGCTTTCTGCATGGCCTTATAAAGATGTTCATTTAGACCCAGCTGTTTGATGTTCGCTAGGAGGTTTTTGGGAATAACACCAGTAGTAGATAGAATAATAGGTACTGTCTGGGTACTTTCCATTCTCCATTGTCTCCTAATTTGTATTTCTAGATTTCCATATTTGGCGATCTTTTCGTTATATTTAATACGCAAATTATTGGTGTTAGGTATCGCCACATCAATAAGTGTTGATTGCCTAGTAATTTTATTAACTAGTATGAGATCCGGTCTATTATGTGCCACTGGTTGGTCTGTAAGCACAGTGCGGTCTCAGTATAGCTTGTAGTTGTCATTTTCAAGCATTATTATTATCCCACATTTAGCCATACGGCTCACACTCCCTCTAAAGGGAAAATTCACTCATCCCAGATACCTACGGTATCAAAAGGATTGAGCTGTGGTGGAACTCATTCCGTGTTATCGAGCCATAGGTGACTTGGTATGTTGGAGTATCTCCCAAAAATTTTCGTACACATCTGGACGTCGCGAGGAGTACAGCTTTTTGCATGGCCTTATAGTGATGTTCATTTAGACCCAGCAGTTTTATGTTCTCTATGAGGTTTTTGGGAATAACACCAGTAGTAGATAGAATAATAGGTACTGTCTGGGTACTTTCCATTCTCCATTGTCTCCTGATTTGTATTTCTAGATCTCTGTACTTGGCGATCTTTTCGTTGTATTTAACACGTAAATTATTGGTGTTGGGTATCGCCACATCAATAAGTGTTGTTTGCCTAGCAATTTTATTAACTAGTATGAGATCGGGTCCACTATGGGCCACTGGTTGGTCTGTAAGCACAGTGCGGTCCCAGTATAGCTTATAGTTGTCATTTTCAAGCATTCTACCAGGGACGTATTGATAATAAGGAAGATGATCGGTTTGGAGAAGTCTCAGTTTGGCAGCTAGTTCTTGGTGGATAATCTTTCCTACTGAGTCATGGCGTTCTTTATAATCAGTACCGACAAATGCCTGGCAGCCACCGGTAAGATGTTGGATGGTTTCGTGGGCTTGGGCTTATTATTATTATTATTATCATTATATATATATATATATATATATATATATATATATATATATATATATATATAGATATATTTATATATATATACATGGTGAGCGATAGACTATTTGAAAGTTTTTATGTTACACAGTAGATATATTTCTAGATTTTTATATGATTGGGTCACACCGGCCATTTCAAACTGGCGACCGTCGAATTGTGAAAATTATGTAAACTTTATCACCAGCGAAAGAAAGGCACGTATATGTTTTTGGCGTACTGTATGGCACACATACATATTTCGATGGTGTTACACTTTTGCCAGATGTCAATAAAAAACAAAGGAATTCTGTTAGAATGCGCGAAAGAGGAAAAATAAATCCCAGTTTTTTTCATAATAGTGGAGACTACCACATTTTTAAGGTTATTACAATTAAACAATTAACAGTTGCCATTTTGAAAAAAAAGCAATCGAATCAGATAAAATATGACAACACAATAAATGACAAAAAAGGTTTCTTCTTCTTTTTCTCCTTTTTCTTCTTCTTCTTCTTCTTCTTCTTTTTATACGAACATGACAGTAAATTGTCGTTCCGTCGTTTTCGTGGTCTTCCTGCTGATCGTTTTCCTACTGGGGAACCGTCTCTTGCCGTCTTTACTACTCTATTTGTTGTCATTCGACTTCTATGATCGTTCCATTCTACTCTTCTATTTCTTATCCAGTTCATGATGTTTTCCACCTTGCATCTACGTCTTATATCTGTACTTCTAGCTCAGTCCCATAGTGTCTTAACATCAATTTTTCTTAGTGTTTTCATCTCTGCTATTTCTAACATCCTTTTTGTTCTCTCTATGTCAGGTCTTGTTTCTGTCGCGTATGTCATTATTGGTCTGATGACTGTTTTGTAAATTTTGCCTTTCGTTTCTTTCCAGATATTTTTATTTCTCCATATTGTTTCATTTAAGCAGCCTGCGGCTCTGTTTACTCTATTCGCTTGATCTTATACTTTAGTTTCGAGCTTTCCGTAGCTAGATAATGTGATGCCTAGATATTTAAACTCCATCACTTGTTGTATTATCTGACGTTCCAGCTCCAATTTACATCTTAGTAAATTTGCTGTTGTAACCATTCTGTCTTTTTTGGGGAAATTAACATGTTACATTTTCTGGTGGTTATACTAAATTGGTGCAGCATACGTTGTAAATCATCTTCAATTTCAAAGAGTAGTATTGCGTCGTCTGCATAGCAGATTATTTTAAGTTGTTTTTTTTTTCTTTTTCATTTGGTATCCTTTTTTAGTTCTTATTTTTTTATTATTTCATCCATAACCAGGTTGAACAATAGAGGACTCAGGGAATCTCCCAGTATTATCCCATTGTCAGCTTCAATAGTGTCGGTTAGTTCTTCTTTTACTTTTACTTTTATTGAGTTATTTGGGTGAGATAGTGATAAAAAAGGTTTGAAATGATTTATAATTTGCTTATGACCCCATTTGTTACTTATATCAATGATCCCGAAATTTAAAAATGATTTTACAGTAAGTGACAATCTAACACGTAACGAATTTTATTATACATATCACTTTAGAATTTCCAATATACGAGTACTTGTATCAAGTCTGTCACCGGATTTTAAAAAAGCAATTTTAAAGGCATCGTCAAAAACATTTCGCTCGCAATGCGAAAGGTCTTTTATTTCATGTAGAACTTCCTTTATAGAGAAGTATGCAATAACGTAATATATATATATATATATATATATATATATATATATATATATATATATATATTGTTATGATATGTAAAATCGAGAAAAATATTGGTTTGTTTAAAAATATTTCAAAGTTCAAAAACATTAAAATAATTCAGATAAGTAGAATAATATCCAACAAACATTTCGAAGAAGGAGAGTTATTAAATCCTTGGATTTCCTGTACTAAACATAGTGTAAGCTTTGCATAAATTATTTCTTTGTTATACTTGAGTGACCCGCATAAGTTTAAGTGAAAGCCACAGACAATTGAACGGGGTTTTTCAAAATACATTAATGCAGTGATTAAAGACAATAGAAGGGATTATAGAAAGTGGTTTTTGTTAATTTTTAAGAATTATAGAAAAATATTATTTGTAAATAAGTTTTAGGAAATTTATAAGTATAGGTAAAAATTTGTTTGTTATCGAAATGAAAAAATGGGGGAATTGTGATGAGTTGTGATTGGCGGAGATTGAAAAAGGTGGGATAAATATGTAGGAAAAAGTTTAGCGAGATTGAGGAGAGAGAAAAGATATAGTCAGTTGGTTTCCAAGTCTGTGAGAGGAACGGTGATTGTGCTCTGGCGGTTCCTGAAATGTAGCAAGCAGTAGTGGAATGTTAGTGAGTTTTTGTGGAGTTAATGTATCTGACAGAAGCTGAAGAAGCAAAATATTGTAAGTCATATTTCTCTACTTATATTCCAAGAGTCACTGTTCAGGCCAACGAGAGATTCAGTTTATCGTAAAGAGAAGATATTCCAAGAGTCATTTTTCACTCGGGCCAACGAGAGATTCAGTTTATCGAGAGGAGAAAGGCTATCATAATTTGAATGATTTGTGCTTTTGAAGGAGATCATTAAGGACGATATACTTGCAACAATCTGTGTAAGATTGCTGTTTACATAGGGAGCGGTTGAGAGGAGATAATATAGTCTACAAGGAACAAGGATTTGGACCACTCATCATCAGAGAGAGATATTTTTGTTTCTGCAGTTTTTTTCTTTTATTGATAACAAAATTTTTACACGTAATTGAGAAAGGATATAAATATTTTGATTAGGAGAGTTAGAATAGTTTGGGATTTTGACATTTCAATTAATATTGTTTGTACCATTAATTTTGATTGTTCACGTACGGAGAACAAAATTTTGAGAATCCTTATATGAGATTTGTTTATTGAAAACCTTTGAGTGTGAATCATTTCATTATTTTTATTTCAATATATAGTGTTAGATCATATGTGTTTTTTATTATTCCGGTATCCTCTGGACCTTACCTTTCACATGTAATAGCCTAGATATTGAAGCACGAATTTAACCCTGAGATAAAAGAATTAAAAATTGTGATAGAGTCATAATCATATCATTTAAATAATTTTAATTAATCAAAAAAAATTAATTAGCTAATTATTGCTTGGCGCATCAAGACTTTATATATCACAATAATATATATATATATATATATATATATATATATATATATATATATATATATATATATATATAATTAAAAACATATACGAAAATACAACCATTGCAATCAGACGAATGTATAGAAACACCAACCTCATAAAACTTTAAAGAAGAGTGCGACCAGGCGACACTATCTCGCCCAAACTATTCAGCTTTGCCCTGGAAGACATTTTTAAGAAACTAAAATAGGAAAAAACATGTAATAACATCGACGGAACACCCTTAAACCTCCTCAGATTTGCTGATGTGCAAATATTATCCAAGAATTGAAAGAAATGTTACAATTATTATATGCACAACAGTAGCTTGCTAAAATAATTAGCGGAGTATCTAACCTGTAAGTTATGTATATTTTTGCTGCTAAATAATTAATTATATGTAATGCTATGGCGTTTTGGCGATCATCGAACGAGTAAGTTCGTATAGTGTTGGAAAAAAGAAAATACTGGAATGACTAATAATGCGATTGTTTCGAGAATTAACGAATTAACAAAAATCGGGTATAAGACGATATATACAATTGTTAAATTAGAACTGTTACAGATCGTTCCTTAAAACGAAAGTAACTAAATAAAAAATTGGGTAGTGTTGACACTGCTGCAAAGGACGTTATACAATGAACAGTTTATAACTTTGACAAAGAAAATAGAGTGCCTATTTTAGAACTAATTCGTAAAAAATGAGATTTTTCTGAGAGATCTTTGGAAACACTGCGCGAAGTTTTTTTGAGTTGTGAAAATGACGAGTTGTTGAAACGACAGCTTCGGTACATCAGGGTTGTTCAATTGAAGAATGAAACAGTCAGTAATCGTGGCTCTATAGTGGTCAGCATTGACTAACGTTTTGGCCAGCATTGTTTTTGAAGAAGAAGTACGGTCCAATAGAAGGAAGAATACAGGGTAGAAGGAGTCGCGGAAGAAGACGCATCTCCTGGTTAAACAATTTGAGAGCTTGGTTTAACTGCACTTCTGCTGACCTCTTTAGAGCAGCGGTATCGAAAGTGCGAATTGCCATGATGGTTGCCAACCTTCTTAGAGGAGATGGCACATGAAGAAGAAGAACGGTCCAATGATTCCACCAGGCCATAAAGCTCATCAAACAGTCTGTTTTTCTGGATGTAATGGTTTCTCAACATACATTTGAGTATTATCTTAACTCCAAATAGGGCAGTTTTGTTTGTTCATGTAACCATTTAACCAAAAGTGAGCTTCATCGCTAAACAAAATTCGCTTATGAAAATCGTAATTAACGGCAATCTCTTTTTGGACACACTCACCGAATCTACGCCTTGCTAGATGACAATGTACCTTTAATTCTTGCACGAGTTGGATTTTGTAAGTACGCAAAGCAAGATATTTCCGCAAAAACTTCCATAAAGTGGATGGACACGTATCCAACTGCTGTGTACGATAACAGATAGACTGATTCTTGTCTTCCTGTATGCTACGCTCTACAGCAGCAACAACTTCTTCTCTACGCACTGTACGACGTGTTTGTCGATGCATATTATCATTTGGAGTAAACGTTGTGCAAAAACGTTCCATGGTTAATCGAATTACTTGCTCTGATGGACTATTATGTTGACCATAGTGCGCGATAAGTATTTCGAACAGAACTACAATTTTCAAAATAAATTTGTACAATTTGGAAGCGTTTTTCAGGCGTCAAGTCTATTTATGCCAAAATGCCAAACCCAACTTAACATAAATAACTTGACAGCTGTCAAAATGACCGACAGTTAAAAAAGTGTTACTAACATAAGTTTCTATACCTCTAAAAAAACGACCTTTATTTACCATTAAAGGCTTCTTTATCATTGAATATTTTGACCATAAGGAACTCGGAGAAAACGTTTCAACGAGATCTCCGAAGTATCCAAACCGCACAGTTTTATTATTATGTTCTACACAATATTCTGCCATTCTGGCATTTGTCGTATTCCCTGTCGTATACGTCTCTCGATTTCTTCGGTAGTAAGTTTTGTGTTGCTTTTTCCGCTTTTTTTTTACAATTTCGTTGGACATTTCAAAATTTTCACTTTTTCGGTTTGACAGCACCAGGTATTTATTTATGTTTGATATCATTACCCTAACGACGGTATTGCCGAGCGTACTATGATAATTTTCTGAATTTTTAAAAATATTTAGATTGTGAATACGATAAAAAACTAGTGCGATATAAAAATTTGTATGCACCATGGGCATTAATATATGTGTATACCTTCGCCGACTTACAAACACTCCGACCAGAGGCCCTCGTATTTATAAGATAGTCGCCCTCAGGCATAAATACAACTACTACTACTTAATGCCCTTGGTACACAAATAACTATTATCTGACTACAATTTGGGATAATTTTATCGGGTTTTTCATTTTATTTTCTACTTAATGGGACATTCATATAAAGGCTTTTATGCTGCATTTGATAACAAACAAAAATACTTCAATTTGATCATTTTTCTTTAATTTAGAAGGCCAGTTAGATCGTTACCTGAGAAAAATGTTGATTTTCCGTGACATCAATAACAATTTGTTATTTTTCAAAGAAGGTATTTGCCCATCCCAAGGGCGTGTTTGTTTACTTTCTGTTATAGTGTTGACCAAGCAAGATAAACTACATAACAATTGATAAAAGTAGTACATCTATGCTGAGGGGCAATAAAACGGAAAATTCTTGTGAAATTTACTTCAGTCTTTATCCAAACAATCGTTTAATTTAAATTGTCATGAAAGAAAAATATTTTAATTGCTTACAAAATTTATTCTTGGATGGAATTTATAGAATGTACCTTCTAATATTACACAGTGTATTCAGAAATTATTTTTGTAGAAGAAAATGACAAATTTGCTATAAATTATCTTTTCTAAGAATTGTGATTTGAATCGACATATCTGTAGAGAAAGAGCGAGAACAGAAAGAGTTTGGGAGGTTTGGGGATGGGAATAAGAAATAATGTACGAAATGGTGTGATTGACTTGGGCCAACAGTGTCAGAACTTGTTTGTGATTACTACGTTCTTTATGAAGACTGAAGACCAGTATGTTTCCTAGTGCCGGGAGAAGGTAAAGTCAGTTACATTTTCTGCTGGGTAGAGGAAGCCAGCTATAAAAGAAGTTACCAAATGTAAAGTGATGAAGGGTGAGTGTATAACTAGTCAACACCCACCGCTGATAATGTCTGATAATGGATACGGAGATAAAGGACAGGTATAAAGGAAACCTGGAGTCCTAAAAAGGGAAAATCTGAGGAATATGATGTTTTCTAAAAAAACCTTCGTAAAGGAACTATACCTCTTTAAGGATAGCGGCCAAACATGTAATTATTTTAAATGACTTTAAATTTGTTTTTTTGTTTTTATCATTCGTTCCTTTTAAAACTATTCATGGTTTCCAATAAACTTCAATCATTATATAAAGCTTTTTTTTACATAAAAGTTACTAAAAATATTAAGTATTACTTTCCTAGCATCAACTTGAATCTAGGTTGTCTGTTAAAAAAAAACCCTTCGAAAGAGAGTCAGTTGTTGTTTGAAGGAGACATTTCTACATTGATTTTATGATTACAATAGTGTATATTATTTTTTCCAATACTATTCTTATTTCCTAATATTTCTAGCTTTATCCGTTTTTCTTCTGCGAATGACTTGTATCTTTATGGATTTCCATTTTTCTTTTCTAACATTCCCCAAACTTGTAATATCCCATTTCTATATATAAGATACTAACCTAGCCCGAGAGATCCTCCGTTAGCCCAGTGTTTGCGGTTATAAACCAGACCAAACATTTACAAGAGGCGTAAATCTCGAGGGAGAAATTTTCCGTCCTAATACGAAAAACGGTCGTCTCGCTGGGGACCCACAATACTCCCACTTGCGTTCGCAGACCCAAATTCCGTGCCTACTCGCTTTAAATGAATACAAGTGTCCTGTGATCTTGCCTCAGCCAGCCAATGTAGTAAATGAGTTTGTGGAGTAATAAGAGAAGACACAAATATTTTTGAAGATACATATTATAGAAGGTATGTTAGATATCTGACATTTTCAAGCGGTATTAGTCTATTAAAAAAGTCAGTAAATTTTAAAACTAGTATTCCGATCTACTTAAGGCTGATAATACTGGAAGGTAATTTTTAATGTGCATATAGGTCAATGTGAATAAAATATAAAGCAACAAGCTACATAAAAATTAGGCCACATTAGTATCAAATAGATTACTTTAAGACAAAACAAGAATTTATATGTGAATGTGCAAGGAATAGTAGTGATAATACTAATTATGTTTGTTTATACTTCTTCTTCCTCATTAATCTACTTCCTGATTATTTACATGACGGAACGTAGTCACTTCATTTCTTTGGCAGTCTTGCAATAATCACCCTTTGGTGGGTTAACTCTTACTATTTTGACCACTCTAGTTTTCACCATCCTTTTTTCTGTTTAGTACCTACTCATTTATACTCTATGCCTTGCAATTTTTAGAAGGCTCAGATTAAGGCAGTTATCTGAATTGTGTTTCGAAACTATTTCACGGATTTAATATCAGATGTCGCTATTGCGTCCGTTTCGAAGCCATTTTATTGTTGCTTCTTAAAGACAGGAAAGATTAATTTTCACGTTGAGAACGCCTATGAATAACTGTTCTGATGAGCTTTATTAAAGCGAAATACGTATAAACAGATACGTAGACGATTTGTACGTGAAATGAAATCTTGATTGTCTTTTTCATTTTATTCGGATCTACTCTGTATGAGTACAAGAAACCAATTCGCTAACGATTTCTGCTTAGTTGAGGAGACATGTCGTGGAATGCAAATTTTAGATTCCCCATGTCTCTATTAACATCTTTATCAACGTCTTGCTATGCCTTGCAATTTTTAAAAGGCTCAGATAAAGGATAAAGAGAAAACCGAATACCTAACAACAGAAAACAAGGATATGAGAAACCTAGAGATAGACGAGGGAAGACAAATAAATGGAACAGATAAATTCAAGTATTTAGGAACCATAATATCGAACCAGGGAACAACAGAAGAAGATATAAACAACAGACTGAGACAAACAAGAAACTGTATAAGACAACTAAACTCAGTGTTGTGGGATAAGAACATTACGATAAAGACAAAAAAGAGAATATATAACACCCTGACAAGAAGTATCCTGACATATGGGTCCGAAAACTGGACAATAAACAAGAGAAATAGAGGTAGAATAAGAGCAGTAGAAATGGAGTTCCTGAGGAGAAGCTGTAGACTTACAAAAAGAGACAGAATTGAAAACGCAGAGATTAAGCGGAGAATGGGAGTGCAATCAGACATAATCGACTATATAGAGGAGAAGAGACTATCCTGGTACGGCCACGTCAGAAGAGCGGACAGAGGACGCTGGATAAACAAAATCACAGAATGGAGCCCGATTGGAAGAAGAAAGAGAGGAAGACCCCGAAGGTCATTCAGAGATGAAATCGACGAGGCTATGGAGAAAAGAACCCTGCGAGATGGAGACTGGAATGACAGGGAAAATTGGAGAAAACGGTTGAGTAAAGGAAGACAGTGAAAACTGTGGAAATCCTTAGTAGTAGTAGTAGATAAAGGCAGTTATCTGAATTGTGTTTCGAAACTATTTTACGGATTTAATATCAGATGTAGCTATTGCGTCTGTTTCGAAGCCATTTTATTGTTGCTTCTTAAAGACAGGAAAGATTCATTTTCACGTTGAGAACGCCTATGAATAACTGTTCTGATGAGCTTTATTAAAGCGAAATACGTATAAACAGATACATAGACGATTTGTACGTGAAATGAAATCTTGATTGTCTTTTTCATTTTATTCGGATCTACTCTGTATGAGTACAAGAAACCAATTCGCTAACGATTTCTGCTTAGTTGAGGAGACATGTCGTGGAATGCAAATTTTAGATTCCCCATGTCTCTATTAACATCTTTATCAACGTCTGGCTATGCCTTGCAATTTTTAGAAGGCTAAGATTAAGGCAGTTATCTGAATTGTGTTTCGAAACTATTTTACGGATTTAATATCAGATGTCGCTATTGCGTCCGTTTTGAAGCCATTTTATTGTTGCTTCTTAAAGACAGGAAAGATTAATTTTCACGTTGAGAACGCCTATGAATAACTGTTGTGATGAGCTTTATTAAAGCGAAATACGTATAAACAGATACATAGACGATTTGTACGTGAAATGAAATCTTGATTGTCTTTTTCATAATATAATAATAGAATAAATTTTGAGCAAGATAGATATGCAAGCTACTTTGGACAATATATATATATACATATATATATATATATATATATATATACATATATATATATACATATATATATATATATATATATATATATATATATATATATATATATATATATATATATATCAACAGTTCTTGTGAAAATTTCTCCAAGGAAATTCAAATCAACAATGACTACTATACATAGGTATTCAATCCTTTTTTGGACAATTCTTTGGACAATTCTTTGGACAATTCTTTGGACAAAACTTTGAACAATTCTTTGGACTGTACTTGTCTGGTATTCCAAAAATGGTTAAAAGTTGCACTTTTTATGTGAGTAAAAAGTTCATTTAGGTTTCAAGAAACTTAGTTGTAATTTCCACGATTATAAAGATATCTATATTATACAGATTAGACCGAAATTTCAAGTAATAGAATATCTACTATCTACTTATGAAAATACAAACCTGAAAGTTGCAAAAAACACTAAACACCCCCATTTTTACCAATATAAGTTAGACAAACTTTCCAAATATCGACACAAACTTCAAATACAAGCAATTCTCTGCGAAACAAAGTTAAAGTTCCAAACTACCACGTTGCGTGTATTCTCAGCGAAATAATTATAGTTAAACAAATAGAAATTATGCGGTAAATATGGAACGCGACGTTCATAAAGATTACGTGGTCGTTTAATCCTCAAACGCAATTTAGCCTGATGAAGAATGATATGATAAGCAGAGTAAACTAGTTAGTGAGACAATTAAGATTTGAGAATTAATGGTCACTAAGCCTGTCAGAAATATTATCAAATATTTCGTTGATATCAAACTAAAAATTATAAAATTAATGTTTATTTTGATTACTACATTTTTTTGGTAAGAAACCACAATAATTGCAGGTTTTGGTAATATTTCGACTTATATCGTGGAAATATTTCTCGTGTAAACAATACACAAATAAAACATTTATTAAATCATTTATTTAAATCATCGAGTTAGAATCTATGGAGAGGGCATCACGTGACTAAAAACGACCTCACTTATATCGTCCATAAACGGCCATATCGTTAAGATTGTTTTGACACTTTTGACAGATCGTATATACGTTTGTTGTTTTTCGAATATTTTTAGTTTTATAATACTTTTATAGAAACTGTAATAATACACTCAGGTGCAAAAAAATCGATACATTCCTTATTTCTTATTTAATTGAAGTTGTATAATTTTAGAGACATTAAATTACGTATGTAAATTTAGGTGTACCCTCGTATACGAGAAATAAAATAATATTTTTAATATTACTTTCTATATTTCTTAAAACAAATTGTTATTTCAGGTTTTTGTCAAAAAGGGTCTGAAGCAAGTAGATATTTATCGAATGTTGTTTTTAATTCAACAACCATACTAGTGTAGTGATTTTATTTTCAAAACGTGTTATATTTTTATTTAATTATCCTTCCTAAATGTCTCTAACTCCGACAGATGCTGCAAGGGCGGTGACTTTAGTTCAAGATGGTCGTAGCCAATATTATGCAGCTGAAATGTTGGGTGTTAGTCGATCTTCGGTTCAAAGAGCAGTTCGGCGTTTTAGCGACACTGGTAACTTCACAAGAAGACCAGGATCAGGTCGTAGAAGGGTAACATCCGAAAGAGATGATCGATTTCTGGTCTCATCATGTTTGAGAAATCGGTATCTAATTTCAGTGAACTAGCAAATCGTCTGAGCGAAGTGAGAATTGTGGATGTAAGCAGATGGACAGTTCGTCGACGACTTGTAGAAGGTAATTTATTATCCAGAAGGTCAGCCCTATCTCCAATACTATCCATAGAACATCACAGAGCTCGCCTTGCTTTTGCAAGAAATCATGAAAACTGGAGTGATGCAGATTGGAGCAATGTATTGTTCTCAGATGAGTCTCCAGATTTTGTCTAAAGTCACCAGACGGTCGAAAAAGGGTTTGGAGAAGAGACGGAAGATCGATATTTTCAATGTAATATTGCGGAAAGAATAAGTTATTGGGGGGGCTCCGTTATGGTTTGGGCTGGTATCATTTCAGAAGCCCATACTGATTTAGTTATTGTAGATAGAGGTTCTATGACTGCTGCAAGATACATAACAAGTATTTTAGATCAACATGTGGTACCTTTTGCGCCTTTCATTGGACCTAATTTTATTTTTATGGACGACAACGCGCGTTCTCACCGTGCTAGAATCGTCAAACAATATATAGAGGAGGTGGGAATTGTCCGTATGAACTGGCCGGCTTGCAGTCCCGATCTCAATCTCATAGAACATCTATGGGATATGATGGGAAGACGTCTTCGAGCACGAGTACCCCATCCAAACAACTTGGCTGAACTTACAGCGGCTCTTCAAGAAATATGGGATCAATTGGATCAATTTTATATCCAGAGGTTAATTACCTCAATGTCTAGACGTGTACAGGCTGTTATAAGAGCCCGAGGGGGAAACACTAGATATTGATTTATTATCAATGTTTTTCTTAATTTTAGAAAGTTTTGAATATTCTTGTATTTTTGAGTTTTGGCGTATGTCTCTATAAATAAATGATTTTTTTGGATAATCTGTAAAAATTATTTTATTCTAACATATACTTTTACATATATACCTGATTTAAAACTAATATCTTCAAACGTTTTCTTTTTTCAGCAAATAGTAGTTCCAGTAGCAGAAGCAATGTTAATAAAAAATCTTCAGGAATAACGTTCTACAGGTTAGTATACAAATATGTAAACAAAGTAATGGCCCGTAATTCAGAGAATAAATTAATAGTATTTGACTTTATTAATTTATCTTTATGTATAATATATCGTGTTTATAGTGTTTACCGCGGGATAAATAAATCATAGTTTATTAAAAATGTATTGCACTTTTTTAGATTATGATTAAATCTTCTGAATAACTAGTCATATTTTTATAGTAGTTTTAATGTTATTGAGTCCGGCCATGATCCCACCGCCATATTGGTATCATCGTTAGCGACGCCTACCTACGCCGTTTTTTAATACATACGTTAATATGCTCATAGCATCTCCATAGATTCTAACTCGATGATTTAAACAAAACTGTTTATTTACGTGCCTGTCAAAAACTTTACAAAGAGAGTTCTGAACTGAATAGGAGTTCTCTAGTATTACGCACTGGATATATTTAGTGGGAAAGATGTCATCTCCAACACAGCGTGTCTTGATAACTAATAGGAAACTTACTATGAATATGTAGAACAACCGTGGATAATAATACAAATACAAAGGGAAAACTGCTTATTTGAAGGACTTCAAACAGGCCTAATCAGTTATAATTGACTTTCTTAGAAGCTTAGATCTGTTGGAGTAAATCTATGTAGTGTATACACAAAAGATGGCAGTATGGAAATGTCTAATGGGCCAAAATACGCCTGTTAAATCTATCAATTTATGAGTCAAGACTAGTCTGGGTCTTAGTTTTTAAAGAGATGAGGAGAAATTTTAGACAAAGGTTATGTAAAATGAAATGAAATATCAATTTAACCCTTTGAGTTCTGACGACTCAAGTCAGCTCTAATTTTAAATGTTGTTTTCTGGTATAAGCGTATACGTTACGTACCACTAACTTTAAAATGGCAGAGAATGGGCTAAGATTCTCGGAACGTAAAAAATCTAAATATTCATTCGCAAAACATCAAAATTAACGGAAGAACAACTTTTGGAATTTTTAATGGGTTCAAGTGATGAGGAGGAGGTTTTTTAATCATTTATCCGATGAAGACAATATTTTATTTCATAAAGGCAACTCTTTGATTATTCTGAGGAAGATCCCCAAGAAGGATTAAGAATCTATTGATTGTGTGGGTATAAAAAATTTTGTTCACTAAGCAGACCTGTTGCCTCTACCGGTCCTATCCAAAATTATTGAGAGACTTACAAAAGCCCGACTTATGTCCTTTCTCGTTGAAAACAACATTTTATCACAAAGGCAGTTCGGCTTTTTATCTAATAAATGTACCAGCGATGCTGTTTTCTGTACTACATGAGGTCTATCAAGCACTAAACAATAATCTTCATACTGTCACTGTTTTTTGTGACTATGCCAAAGTTTTTGATTGTGTAAATCACGACATTTTGATCAAAAAACTAAATTTGAGGTATTTCTTTGAATTGGTTCGAATCTTACTTGAGGAATAGGAAACAACTAGTTAGAGCAAATGATACTGACTCTAGTCACAAAAGCATTTATGTGGAGTACCACAAGGTTCAGTTCTGGGTTCTCTACTTTTCCTTATCTTCATAAATGAAATCACTAACTTAAAAGTCGATAGAGAAATTTTTAGTTTTGCTGATGATACCAGTATTACCTGAAAGAACTCTAATATTGCAACTCTTCATGCAATTATAAGTTTTGATCTACTCAAAAAAAAACCTGGTCCGACTCTAATTTACTCTCTTTTAACGTAGATAAGGTAGTAGCAATATCTTATAAAGGAGCTCTACAACCCTTGCTTCTTAATAACAGCCAGATCAGTATCGTTGATTCTGTAAAATTTCTTGGTATTTTTATAGACAGCAAACTTAAATGGTCCCTTCATACCGATTTGTTAAGTAAGAAACTATGCTTAGCCTGCTATGCAATAAAATCTGTTTCGAAGGAAATGAATTCAGCATCTTCTAAAATAACATACTTTTCTTTGTTCATCTCATCTTCGATATGGCCTTTCCTTTTGGGGTTCTAGTACAGCTGCCAATCTGATGTTATTTTTAAATTACAAAAAATAGCAATAATCTTTTTGGCCTAAGTAGAATAACACATTACAAAAGTTACTTCAAAAATCACGGGATTTTAACTCTTCCCATTCTATATATTCGAGAAACAGTTTGCTTAATTCGTAAACACCTACATGTTTTTCCAGCACGACCTAATCATGGCTACTCCACCAGAAATTCAATCTTTGATATTTATTTACCGATTCCATCCGATTATTATTCAGTGAAAGAGCTTCTTAAAGAATAAATAAGAAATTACAGTACGTTTAGGTACAACAAAGTATTTTTATATATATTTGGGTGTCACATGCACCAGCTTAAGTGACAATAAAGCATATTTCTATTCTATTCTATAAGTAAAATGTTGCCGTTAGTGGCATAAGCAGGATATACAGCTTAGCAGTGAAAGGGTTTAAGACTATCTTTTCTAGGAATATCAAAAAATAAACGGCAGATCATAGACTCATACGAACAGTTAAAGTGCACAGTATGTATTTGCATTCTAAAGTTCACATAGGTGTATATGTTCATATAAAAAAGATCTTATTATGTTGAGATTTAGGAAATTTATACGATTTTATAGAATTTATAATCTCCAATTTTCTTAGTCGTTTCTATGTTGTCACAGTATTGTAATACTTTTTAACTTAGTTTAATAAACAATTCGTTTAATATAATAAAAAAGAAAACAGTCACAAACATTCTCGCCAATATGAACGTATTGTTTATATCACATATCGCTTAGGGCATTCTCCTAAAATTTACGTGCTTTTGATGCAAGCACCTCCTAAGTTCGTGTAAGCCCGTGGATTGTGGATTTATGTTCAAAAGTTTAAAGTTGTTTACAATCCCACGCCGTTAAGCAGCTGGGTGGAAGGGCAAAAGCAAAAGCAAAGAGTCGAACGTTTGTTTTAAAATTAAAACTGTTTATCAATTTTGTAGCAACTCGAGTTAGCGTGGATAACAAAGGAATTGCTAAGCGCCAAGACCTGGCTAAATGAAAAATAATTGGCCTAATGGAAGAATAAATTTAACTTACTGAAAAATGTTTTTCACTCCTTATATAGTAACTGTCGAATTATAGCCTTGCTTTAAATTAGGTAAATTGATTTTTCTAAGGAATTATGGGTTAATCAGGATCAAAGATCCTTAAATCAGTTTCTATTTTTATGCTTGGTAGACGAAATATGACATGAACTCGTACGTTTTCTGAGAGCTTGTTCTGCGTTCATACTAAAGAGGCACAAGGCAATGTTAGATCGGAGGCAGATTTGGGAAAAAGGTTTTCGGAGAAGATGCACTACATAGCAACATAATATCATAACAGCAAAAATATTTAGAAAGATTTCCATTTTATTCTGTGTTTGTAGTAATTTCTTTTTTCCTTTTTCGTAGATCCTTGCTACGTAAAACCCATCTAGCAGTAGTTGTTGTTACTTTTTTTTATTCACGAAAAATCCATCGCCATTTAAAAGACAAAAACAAAAAGAAAAAAAGGTTCAGTTAAGAAAAATGTGCAGAATATAATAGAGGGAGAACTGCACCCGCAACTCGAGCACTAAGAGGATAAAAGGGGCAAAACCTGCAATAGCCAATTTAAAAGGTAGAACGAAGGCGTAACCACAATCAAAATAAAACATGTAACAAAAAAGTAAGACAACACACAGAGGCTGATATCTGAGATAAAAATAAAGAATTGTTCATCGCAGAAAATGAAACAATCAAAATATAGTTTAAATATTTAAACAAACATCTGTATGCTTAGAAAATCACTGATGAGAACAGCGAAATAAATATTTATTAAACGGTTAAACCCGTTAGTTATAGATACTATAAAGAATCCTAAAAAACGACAAATCTCCGGATCTGGATAATATGACTGCACAATGCACAACTAAGTAAAAAGGAGGTCCTGAACTTAAAAGTAAAATCTATCTCGATTAATAGTTAAGGACTTGGGACAAGAAATAATCCAAAAAGAAAGGTGTGGTGCAATTATTATACCAATATATAATATCTAAGAACGATACTGGATATGAGACACAGCTGTATAGAAAACCGACACACACCAACAGATATTTAAATTTCAAATCAAATCACAATATGAATATTAAAAAAGGAATCATTAAATCCTTATACGATAGAGCCAAAATTGCTTATTCTAACGAAAATTTGTTCTTGGAGGAAAAAATTTGTTAACATCTGTTTTATTAAAAAATGATTATCCTTTATCGTTTATTAATAAGGAATTTTCAACAATCGGCCGAATAGAACAGAGCAACTTAGAACGAGATCCTACAGCATATACAAGGAATAATACGAGGAAAGTAACAATATCATACATAAAAGGATTATCAGTAAAACTTAAAAGCATAGGAAATAAATTCAACATTTCAACAACATTCAAAACAACAAACACATTGAGATCTATTTTGTCTAAAACTAAACCTAAAAATGAAAAAAAAGGACAAAGAATTATATTTATAAAATACCTTGTGAATGCGATCAGTTTTATTCAGGTGAAACATCAAGGCCATTAAATGTTAGAATAAGTGAACATCAATCTTCTTTAAAAATAGGGAATTTGTTAGATCTCAAATATGTAAACAAGCATGGGATAATGGACATAGGGTTCAATAGAATGATTTAAGTATGGTCCTAAAAGAAACGGATGGTAAAAAGAGAAAAATCAAAGAAGCGGCTCTAATTATGCTAAATGAGACCCATTGTGTCGCAAATTTCGGCAAAATGCAATAGAATCTGGTTACCCATATTAAAAGAGGAAGTTAATAAAAGGAAAATACCCAGTATTCGTAAGTCAGTAACATGTCAAGGATACATCATTTATGTTTTTTAAATAACAAACATATAAAATCCGAATTTGGTGTTTATTGAGAGTAAACTAAATATAAGATCAAATACTTACTATGTCGGGATAGTACATATGAGGTTCTTTTTCTAGTTTTTTCCTCATGATTTAATATGGAATCACTAACATTAGAATTTTACTGTCATCATGGCATGTAGTTGTCTTTTTAAAGACGAATTACATGCTATGATTTTTCTGACGGATATTCTCAAGTTAAAGTTGATTTCATGTAATCGAATGAACTATCTAACAATAAAGTCGTCCCAGGAACGCAACTCATCAATATTTTCAATATTATTTTAAAGTCGTCCGAAGTGGAGTCAATTGTCAAAAAGTGGATTAAAACGTCAATAACCTTACTTTAACCTTCAATTGTGGCTTATTCCCATTAAAATAGTAATTACTTTAAAATGCTACAAGAAAATAGTTTTAGAACAATATTAAGAAACCAATATATAAGAAAGGAAAAAAGGACTAATGTAAAAACTGCAGAGCAATTTCACTAATTAATACTGGCTTCGCTTCTACTACAAAGTTTACTACCATATGCCGAAAAAATAGCTGATGACTACCAGTGTGGCTGCAGTAGTGGAAAATGTACAATTGATTAAGTAAAATAAATATAGACAGTTGCATTTTGATTTAATTCCAGTCCCTCATCATTCTTCTACACGTGTTTTAAAGTTTGTCGTACAGTTGGACTATCCTCTGAGGTATTTGGAGATTCTTGATGAATCTCTACCGCCACTCTAGAGGAGGAGCGAAGGTTTTTCTCCTTCATCCTCTTACTCGTGGAATTTATGTGTACTTGCTTCCCCTCATCGGAGGCTCTGTGATCAGCAAGAGGCCACCAGCAATGCAGAATACTTTAAACAGTTCGAGTTTTCTTACGTGAGTAATATATTTGTGGTACATGTATAATGTATCTAGTATTCTGAGCACGGTGGATGCCCTGGATCTCACAGAGATACCGGCCCTTCACGCTTCAACGTTTGGCCAAGTGCATACTCCTCGAGATGTATAGGAACGTGGGCAGGGTTCTTATACACCTAAACAATCTTAAGCCCCATAGGGCCTTTTATTATTTCTGTCGAATTTTTTTTTTTTTTTTTGGTAACGAAGCGCTACTTCATCTCGGCCACCGATTGAGGAGTAATTCTAAGTCCACCTGGAGCTTTTATTTACTCCTAACCGTAGGTGGCCTAGTGGAACGCTATGTAAGTTCGACGAGATCTGAAATAGCTTTAAGACAACCTGTCTTTCCTTATTTCAAAGATCTATGTTTATCCGGACAGGGAGCGTTCTCTCCGAGCTGTTTCTGGCTTCCGCAAGATAATCGTCCGTTGCCGGACTTGTCTTTACCTCGACGAAAGATAGAGTATAAGTCAACAACACCGGTACCTATACCTCTTGTTGGTTTGAATAATATCGTAGCCAACAAAGCTTCGTGTTTATTCACATACTAAAGAGCTTTTGGAGTCGTCCTCGAAGCGAAGTCTTTTTAACTCGAAGAAATATTCACTCAGGTAATAATAAACGCAGAAATAGTTGAAAGGGCACTCGGCCAACAAGGTCTAGCTGAGCTCAAGATGTAGACCGACTTGATCCCGATCGGAAAATGCGCTGCCTTTTTATGTATTTCGTGTTTGCAACTCCGCAGCGATCTTCCGTCAGAAGGCCAATAACAACGCAGTTAATAAAACCGTTTGTTATTGGCCACTTAGAGTTACAATCTTCGCTCTGATTGGCCGCTCTGGCAACGGATTTGCCATTTATTAGAAAGACTTTTGAGAAAACTGAAGTGGATCGAAACCACAGCCACCTGAAGCTTACAAGCCGTGAAGTGAGAAAATTGGCAACGTTGGAGGTAGTCCGATAGTGGTCCGATAGCCCTGTGTTTACTTGGAGAGATTATGCTAATTTTGTTTGTATTTCTTGTATTATTGGTGAATTATTCGATAAAAAAAAGGTATGTATTTTTTACGTATATTGTAATAATTGTATGAAGCATTAAAGAATTAGATATATATTATTCAGACAAATAATACGTACAAACTGTTAAATTCACAAATTCAGACACTGCTTTAGCAATTACAAACCCCAAGTCGATGTTAATTTATTGGTACAGGGAATAGTAATATGATATTCTAACATATTTTTTAATTACAGATGCCGAGACACTGCAGTGTACCAAATTGCAAATCAAATTATGCAACTACTTTAAAGTATGAAAAGGCCCAAAGTACATTCTCTTTTCCCAACAACGATCACCTTCGTACTCAGTGGGTTAGATCTATTAACCGTGAAGATTTCACAGTAACTTATAGTTCGGTAGTATGTAAAAAACATTTTGATGCAACCGATATTATTGAAAGTGAGTCATTCATTGATAAAAATGGTACGGTTCTTCAACGAAATTTGGTTTTTCCCAAGTTGAAAGAGAATGCGATACCAAGGATTTTTGAAAACCAACCGTCATATTTATCTAACCCAAAACCACCAACAAGAAAAAATCCTGAAACTAGACGAGCAGAAATAAGTCTCTGGGAAGAAAATAATATAAAAGAACTCGAAAACAAAGACCTTATCGTGGATTTCAAGAAATTTTTACAAAGTGTTAGTGAGAGGGTTGAGTTAAAAAACTGGCAAATAAAAGTTGTAGAAGAAAGGATTTGTTTTTATTTATTAAATATTGACAATCAGTGCAGTGATGAGTGTATAAAAGTTATTTCAAACATTAACATTATGAAGGAATTACTTGTATCTGTTTATGTGAAGGACATCCAACTGTCACCTCATGATTTAAAATGTATTTTTACCATTTGACTGTAAGTTATCGCGGTGGTCACAACTAGAAAATCTGCTGTCCAGGTATTCTTTTTTTTTTAAGTCCTATTGACAATAATTTTAAAATAACCAAAATATGCAGTGAAATTGACAGAGTGATAGAAAATACGGATGTAGATAAAATGAAGGGAGTTCTGGCTTTTGTGAAAAATCAGTTACTGTTACTAACAGTAAGTAGGGCAAAATATTCTCTACCAACAATTATTTTTGCTCTTACCATATATAATCAGTCACAATATATAAGCTGAATGCACTTGTATTACTTTTAAATTCTATTAATTTTACACCTCATTGTATTCAATGTTTTGCAGTTTTAATAGATGTGATATATATATGTACCTTATCAGACTCTTTTGTACGATTTTTTTACTTAATTCTAACTTTATAGCGAATATTATGATGTTCCTCTTTTATTTATTATTTTGTGTGCTCATTACAGTCGGACTACTTCTAACAGCTGATGCGGCGTTGCCATTTTTATTTCACGGCTTGTAAGCTTTAGGTGGCTGTGATCGAAACGCACCAGCTAGTTGTCAAACCCAAGCAAATCAAGCTTATATATCGATATTAGGAATATTAAGTATTTATTTGCAAAAGTCGTGCCTCTACTAGAATTGCTATGTTTAATATAAATATACATTAGTCATGAAAGTAACAAAGAATAAAATAGAATAGTGCTGTGTTGATATACTGAAGAAATGTCAGATGTAATTAGGTAGCCGTGAGTGAGACGTATGTTTCATATATTTCGTAACTTCAGTTTTTTTAGTAGTTTTCAGTCATCATCATCATCATGCAGCCTTCATTTATCACGTCCACTGCTGGACATAGGCCTTCCTTAAACTACTCCATTCTTTACGATTTTGTGCTCTTTGTTGCTAATTTTTGGTGATATGCCTGATGTCGTAAGCCCAACGTATAGGTGATCTTCTTTTCCTACGTTTGTCTGCTCTTGGCCTCCAATTTGTAATTTTGCTCGTCCATCGTGAGTCGTGCATTCTCGCTATATGGCCTGCTCAGTTCCATTTTAGTTCCGCTATGCATTTCACAATATCAGCAATACTCGTTCTTCTTCGCAGATCTTCGTTTTATATTCGGTCCCGCAACGTCAGTCCCAGCACGTTCCATTCGTCTCTGTGCCACTCTCAATTTCGAAGCCGTAGTCTTGGTTAGAGTTATAGTTTCCACCTGTATGACCGGTAGTGCGCATTGAATCAAATACTCTTCTTTTGATGCTAATTGGGATGTTGGCCCTAAGTGTGTCCCGCAGTTTTCCAAAGGCTGCCCTTCTTCTTCTTCTTTAGGTGCCGTCTTCTTAGAGAAGGTTGGCGATGACCTCTGCAAAGTCTTCCCTATTTTGGGCTTTCCTTATTAAACTTTGAAAGTCTAATCCTGTCCAATCTTTTATGTTGCGCAGCCAGGTCATTTGTCGTCTACCCGGGTCGCGTCTGCCTTCTATTTTCCCTTCTATAATAAGCTGAAGGAAGTTACACATGTCGTGTCTAAATATGTGTCCAAGATAAGACGCTTATCTTGGACACATATTTAGACACGACAGGTATAACTTCCAGTGCCCAGGCTAAAGTAATTCGTCTTTTGATTTTGCATGTTTATTTATTTCTGTTGATTATTATTTCATGGCCCAAATACGTATATTTCTCCATCAGTTCTACCACTTTGTCTTGAATAGTGAAATGACTATTAGGACCATATTTGTCATAAACTTAGTTTTGGTCAAGTTCATTCTGAGGCCCACATTCGAACATGCCAACAAGTCCAATTGTTTAAGACTCTAACGCCGTTATAAATAATTTCGGTGACAATGTATCCTCTTACCGTATTCCACGTTTTATTTTAATTGGACGGGTTATATCGTGTATCTTAACAGCTATAGTAGCATTTTTGTAAATATTCTAAATAAGTTCACTATACCCATGCTAGATCCTGTTGTTATTCGTTACTTCTATAAGGCTGTCTCTTTCGATCGTGTCGAACGCTTTATGAACATCTATGAAAGTGAGTATAAGAGGTTTGTTATATTCTATAGATTTTTCAAAGAGTATCTTTACTGTATAGAGGTGATTATTGGTACCATAATTTGAACAGAATTCTGCTTGCTTTCTCGGTTGGTAGAAGTCTAATTTTTTCTCCTAACCTAGTGAAGAGCTTGTATGTGTGATTCAACAAGCTAATAGGTCTATAATTTTCATGTGGTCGCCTATCTTTGCTGCAAACATAGATTAAACAGTTTCCTTAATTTACTTAATAGAATATCTCCGCCGTTTACGATAGCTTCTATTACAATTCCATCCGCTCCTTGGGCTTTGTTATTTTTCATTTTTCTTTATTCTCATCTACCTTTATCTTTGGGATTAGTTCGGAACCTTGATTCATGATTGATTCTTCTTTGAAATGGCTGTTTGTATTTCTGTTTGATCTTCTCGTCTACTTCCGTATAATTCCTCGTAAAACTCTTCAACGACTTGCATTAACTCGTCTCTATGTGATATTATTTCCTTTTGCTTGTTTCTTAATTTATGAATTTCGCATTTCACATTTGTTAGCTTTCTACGTAGAACTTTTAGGCTGTTATTTTTCTCTATAGTGCGTTTAATATTGTCGGTTTTAAATTTCCTAAACATTTTTATTCATGCCTTCAAAACAGTTTTATTCATCTTTCTTTGAGTGTGGCTGTCTGCATTCTTATCACTTCTCATTTGTCTTCTTTGGTCCAGCAGCGGTTCAGTATATGGACTTATCATATACCGATACGTTTCAGTATATGGATGCCAACACGAAAATCAAGATATTTACTATTTAAAAAATGATTAGAAACTGTTGCAGTATAATTAAGACGTATACCAGATTTTTATAGACTTTTAGCAGGCTTACGATTCAACTAACCATCTCAAAATATGAAACGAACTGGTTGACATTAAGAAATTGGCTGCGGTAACACATATATGGGCAAATAACTCTGTTCCAGAAGTTGTAATAGGAGGGAACACATCAAATGCTTCTTGCGTAAACTCTGGACTTGACAGGACTATTTATTAACCTTAGATTACTTATTTTTAGTGTTTTACTTATAGCCTCCTCTTTGTTTTGTTAATGTTCATGTGAGGTTGGTGGACTCTACAACAATTCGTTCTTAAAACCTCAATTCCCTAAAACTTTCCAACTTAGTACTCGCCGGTTATATCTTCTTTTATATATCATCCAATACATTACGATGAACTTTGCTACCAAATCAATAACTTATATATGATTTAGATCGCGATTTGGATGTCATTCATTAAAAACTCATGAATCTTCGTGCACACTTTCCAACCTCTACATAAATAATAATAGACTCGTTCTGAAATTGATTTAGTGGGTGGCCGCTAATAGCTTTAAACTGACTTGGAAATTATTGCTATAGTCATGTATCTATTAGAAACACACCAATTTAGTACGTTTTCAACTGCAATATACTTAACAGTAAATATGGAACAATAATTTAAGAGTCTGAGCTTTTCAATGTGATTTATGTCTAAAACAAAAATATTAAACCGGTGCTTCGATCCATCTTTGACCCATCTATATAGATTTTGGTAAGTTCCTTTATAAAGATAAAGGGGGCATTCAGGACTGTAAGAACTATAGAGGGATAAAGTTAATGTCGCACATAATGAAAGTTTGGGATAGAACCGTGGAACAAAAGTTAAGGAGAGAGAGAGGAGAAGTTGGTGGGTTGGAGAAGAGGGAGGACTGAAGATTAGCTGGTCGAAAACGAAGTATATGTCGTTAGAAGGTAAAGGAAGAGTTTGGGACATAGAATTGCTTAAAGAAAACTAGGAAGAGTAGGAGAATTTAAATACCTTAGCTATAACAATTTATAATTTGCTTATTGGCGGTTGAAAGAAGGGACTGAACAATTACTGGCCTAGGGAATAGGGTAAGCAAATAATTTAATTATCCAAAGAACTTTAACCTTAAATATCGCAAAAGCAGTAAAATTGCACTTAGATCCCTTTTATTTTAAGTCCCTCAATTATCTTATCCATAAAACTTATATTTATTTAAAAACTTTTAAACTGAAATGAAAGCAAATCTTAGTATATTAAAGATAAATGTTTATTTATAAAAATTTAACAAAATTACTTTGCTTCACTGGCTGATTATTACTTTTTAAGTTATTAAGAAAGTTTGTTCCCTTAGATTTGAATAAAAAACATTATCCCACACAAACTTTAAATGATCTAGACCCGACCCATAGGAGACACAAAATCCAAGCTGGACAAATCTTGGTATAGGTCAAACATCAAATCGACTTCAGGTTATCCTGGATCATAATAATATGTATTTTTCAAAACTCGGCTGCTTATTTTTCACTTAAAACCATGTAAGCCCACTTAGCCCTGAGAAACGCTATTATCAGATCCCTTGACACGGAATACAGCATTCAACAAACCGGTGATTAACTAACTTACTAATCAAATCACCTCCTTCTAATCAAAACTCATCCAGTTAAGCGAAAATTTTTGCCAGACCCCAACCTATTCTCCTTGCTTCTCTCAACCTTTAACTCCCACTTTCCGTTAACTCGTCTCTTCCCGTACTATTTGTACTATTTTCTAACTGCCAGCCAATCGGATCTCTTTTTAACTACGCTTTTGATTCGATAATGGACCTTAAAGTGCTGGACCTTAAAATTTTTGTGAGAACTTTAATTTAATTAAGACGTAAATAGACACTACGCAGTTAATATGTTCTTTAGATGTCTCGCATATATACCTGGGTAAACACAGTTCAGATTACTCTGTTACGTACCAGCCAGCGGCGTATCAAATCAATTCTAATACATTTTTATATATTTGGATATTCGATATTTAAGGTGAAAATAGCCTGCTACATGGCTCGTACATAACGGAAAATGAAACACTAGATCGAGAAATTGAAACAGGATACAGGCTGGTTGGTTTAACTGGAAGCGAATGATCTTTGCATAGTGTTCGTTATAAAGTTCCATAATTTTCTATTTTTCCGTTTCTCATTTAGCTGTTTTCGGCTTAATTTACTAATTATATCAAGAAGTATAACTCTATTACTAGTATTTATATTTGCCGTATATATTTGTACCTTTTGCAAATGCTATTAACCGTTTTTTTACTCAACTTCGTTTCCAAAAACCCATACAATTTTATTTCTTTATGTTAGAAGTATCGAAAAATCGCCAATATCCTTCAAGGTAGCTTCCTTCGCAGAACCTATCTACTTATATCGCTCTATTCGATATTTCCACTGGGGAATAACAAAAGCTACGTTCTGACTGAAAGTCTGCGTTTTTGTTACAATTGAGAGTTTCTTTATTGGCGATTTTATTCCAGTTTAATTCCCCTTTGTATTGTGGAGAAGAAAGTAAAACGAGAATAGTCATATTTTGCATCGTTAAAAAGACACATCAACAAAAAATTTACTTTAAATATTGAGTGAGGTTATATTGCGAGCCCTAACAATAGTCCCGGATATGACGGTAAAAATAGTGGATTTGCTTGAAATTTTGACAGTAGCTAGAAAATAGCTCAAAGATCAAAATGTACCCTATGGCAATATGTGCTTTTCCTCTGGAGGTGATTACCAGCACGACTCGGGGAAGGAAAAAGTTTGTATCAACAAAAAAATCATGATAGTCGCTAGAATAGTGAATGTTGTTCAGGGTTTTTTCTAAAAGTCAATATTTTTTTAGGTATTCGTAACTAAAAATTCCCAAATTACTTGTTTTTTATTATTATTCGACTATACAGTATATGCAGTATTTCATGCAAAATATGCATATTTATCTAGAAAATATGCAGGTAATAAAAAATATTTACAATATTTTTTTATTTACAAAAATACTTACAATATTATAAATACATAACATATACAATTATTTTGTATGTGAATTGTGGTAACAATAGATTATCAAATGATGTTCAAAATTTTCTAATAAAAACTTATGGCTTCTATCTGAATACATATATTTGTAAATAGAAAATCTTCTTTCGACATCAACTGATGTAACTGGGGCATTTTTCAAATTTACTATAATAGATGGTTCTAAATTAAGTAGTAGGAAAATGTTCCAGCTAGTACTTTACCCACTTCAGAAAGAACCTGATAACCACTATTTTTTTCCATGGTTACTTTAAATTTTTTTAAAATTTCCTTTCCAATAGTACCTTTACCGTTTTGACACAATGACTTAAATTCTTTTATTAAAACTGTCCTCTCTAACAATGATAATTTGGAGGGTTCTAATTGAGTTATAGTTTTCTGGACAAAACTATAATTTAATTTTATGAATGACAGTTGCTGTTGGAGGATGTTATTTTGGAAGGCTTGCTTAGCTTCCAATAAAAATTGGCAACTATCATCCGTTAAAGGGTTATTTATTTTTTTTAAATCAACAAAATGATCAGCAGGGAAATTAGCTGTTTCCAACCATGTTCCCCAACGTGTTAAATTGGGTTGCGGTGGCAGTGGAACAGCAGGAAACATATCTCTGTAACATTGTATTCTTACAGGTGATTTCAGGAATACCTTTTTAACGCTCGCTATTAAGCGGTTAACTAGTGAAAATTTTTCTTACTTCCTCCGCAACTCTAATGCTTCTTGTAGAAACAGTAATATTGTTAGAGCGTTGGTTTTTTCCACTTGCTTACAGGAAATTAAATACGATTTTGGAAAGGTTTCATCGCTAAGTACACCAATCAATAAGTGCACAATGTATCTTCCTGACGAGTCAGTGGTCTCGTCCACACATATGTAACAGTAATTATTGCCTATTTCGGCTTTTATGTTGTGGATAACTGAGGAGTATAAAAAATTGACATTATTTCTCTTCAGAGTTCGTTCACTAGGAATATTTTGTTTGCAATATTTTTTTAAAAAAGAACTAAAGTTTTCATTAGATAATTTTAAAAGCGGTATATTAGAAGATATTAATGCATGACACAAGTCTTCGTTAAAAGTTTCTTGTTCGGTTTGTTTTTTGGAACTTGACTGAAAGCACTTGGACACTGAAGGTTGATATTTTTCACCGGATATGGTTTTTACTTTTTTAGCTAAATGTTTCGCGGTTATGACATGCTGATCTATTTGAAATTTTTTTTTCAGATGATATCTAAAAAATAATATAAATATTCTATAGTTGTACAAATTTTTAAAATTTAAAATTGTAAAAATAAACTTAAAATGAACCATTTTTGCATAACAATTAAAATATTTAAATTAAATCAAATAAAAATCCATGTAGTAATCTTGAAAATGTCAAGAAATGGCTGTGCAAGAAGGAAGAACCCCCAAATATTTAAAAGAGGCTTTTGGTCTTTTCTGTTTACATTTAAAGAAAAAATACTGTGGGCATCAATTTAAAAGCACTTAATTAAGTATAACAAATACCATATGTTTTTGTTTTTAGCAACATTAAAGTAAACTATGCTATTGTTAGAAAAAAAATGTTAGCGACTTTTCGGTAGACTATTGAATGATTTGAATTTTAAATAGATATCCTGTTTTTTATCGCAGAGTTTAAAAAATGCTTGAAAAAAGGAAAAATACATCGATTTAGTGCGAACTAGCCTTGTGTCGGTACATGAGCAATAAATTTTATCCATATTCATAGATAGCTCTTTGGAAGGTTTTATCCAAGTTGAAACATTGCTTATTTTCGGCATTTTCAAAGCACAACAATTATTCACAATTAGAAATACACGTTGTTTACGCCTCCAATTTTACAACAAAATGGAAACCAAGTTAAACTGACCGTCAAAATAAAAATTTTTACCTAAAGACATAAACTGGCAAACACAAACTCTTAACTCCTGGACAAAACGTGACAAAACTATAAGCCGCTGTCTTTTATTAGTTACTATACCAAGAATTTGAATACCAAGTGATTATAAAACAAAATTAAATATTGGCATTTTCATGCTATCTGTAAGTTTGAATATAAAAATATATAGTTAACACCAAATTTTCAAATTATATGCACTTTATGCTTACTTTTATAAAAATATGCAAAATTTGACATTTTTGCATTTTTTGTGCATTATATGCAAAATATGCAATTTGCATATTTTAAGTCTAATTATGATCGTAAACTTAATATTAACAAAGTTATGGCTATTTGAAGTAGACTTTTATTCATCGAATACAAAAATCTAAATATATGATAATGAATAGCTGGAAACGGTAAGTTTTCCATGAAAATTTCCATTCAAAACTTATCGAAAATTGTTTAAAGATCTTAAAAAACCTTTGATATGCGTACTGATAAAAGTGATTTGCATCAAAATTAGGGTAAGTTATAACCAAAATAAAGTCCAATTATATTTTTTGTGACGCAGAAAGTAACAAATTCATCCTCAGCAAAAAAAAACCCTGAAAAATAGTTTCTGAAAGTTTAACTACTTAATGCATAATGGGTCATATATGGCATAATACTTAGTTTTATACCTAACCGTTAGAGATCGAATCTTATTTTAACACGTTGCCTGCCGTCTCAGTCTATGTGACCGAGAAAAAAATTGCTCTGCCAGCGAGGTCTATTTGACCGAGAATTTTAACGTGACTGTGGTGCCGTCTCGGTCAATTTGACCGAGGCAGACCGACATTACAGGCTATATAAAGGTACCTCTGCGCACCGTGGCGTGCGCGGTAATTTTTTCGACCATATAGCAGAAATGGTATTGGCGTGAACGGAAAGTATTACAAATTCCTCTAAGGCAGGCAACGTGTTAAAGTATTTATGCATGACATGTCCATTTAGAGCACATATTTCGTATAACTGGTAATAAAGCGCCATCTCAATGCAGCAAAGTGAACTTTTATGAAAATTTGCAAGTGGTCTCGATCTGACAGCTGTTCATAAGAATTGTGCAATTTGATATTCAATTATCGAAGTTTCTACTGAATATTTTTGTACAAAAAAAATTGCGACATCAAGGATAGACCTTCAAGAAAGAATTTCTATAAGTATGTTCACGTACTTCGCCACAATATGCACTCTCGTACAAAACTCTCTTTCATACATGGCAAAATATGCGTTTTGAACTAGGTAATATTATTTTTTTTATTTTAGATAATGGATCCAAAAACGTTTTGTGGTGAAACTCTTGTGGTAGTGGACATACCAGATGGTAGTGAAGACGAAGGGCTATCAGATGATGATATTTCCCCTATTATATTAGCCTATGAAGATGATATATATATATACAAGGATTTCCGCAGTTTTCACTGTATTCCTTCACTCAACCGTTTTCTCCAATTTTTCCTGTTTAGCCAGTCCCCTTCCTGAAGAAACCTACAGGAAGATGATATAATATGTAATAATAAATTAGATATTATTATCCCAGAAACGGATTTAGAAAGCAGTCCGGATAGCGAAGATGATCTTTGGACGAATTATGATGTAATCTAATAAAGAATAGAAATAAAAATCATCCAACTTGAAAAGAAGGGAATTTGGTAACATCAGATAATGATATAAGATTTCTCAGTTCTACTGACCCGCCATCTGAGTTGGAACCAGTGGATTCCCCTTACGCATTTTTAAATTTTTTTTTAACAAATAAGATGATCAAAGATATAGTTTATCAAAATATATTATATTCAGTGGAAAAAAGACCTCAAAAACCTGTGAAACTTTCTTAAAATGAGCTAGAACAGTTCTTAGTAACCTGTATTTATACATCAAAAATGCAATTGCCAAACTTCTTCATCTTCTTTTTCTACGGCACTACAGCCCAAATTGAGCTTTGGCCTCCTTTATTTTTTGTATCCACCTTTGCTTGTCTGTGGCTGATCTTCTCCATACACGTACTCCTAAAAGGGCTTATGCGTCGCTGTCTACTGTGTCTTCCCAGCGCTTTTTTGTCTTTCCAACCGGCCTCTTTACCTGCATTCTAATATTCAGTGCTCTCTTTGGTAGCCTATCCTCTTCCATTCTTATTACGTCCGGCCCATTGCAATCTTTGTATTCTAAAGAAGTCTGACAGTGGTGCTTCCTTATAAAGTTGATAAAGCTCGTTGTTGTATCGACTTCTGAAGATTCCGGTTTCCCTCACAGATCCTAGTATTCTCCTCAGTACTTTCCTTTCGAATGTATCGAGTTTGCTTTTGGATGTTTCTTTCAGGATCCATGCTTCACTGCCATAGCATGCTATTGATCGAATTAAGGTTGTATAGATTCTCATCTTTGTAATTCGGTGGACATTTTTAGACCGAAATATATGGGAGAGGGCAAAATAAGCTCTGTTTACCTGCGTTATTATCTGCCGTATTTCTCCATGTTCTGATCCGTCGGCATATATTTCTATTCTCAGATATGTAAACTTTCCAACCGTTTCAATGTCATCTTCATGTATAATGTTTTGTGGTACTACATTTCTTCTCGTCTGTATCTTTATTTTTGTTTTTTCTGTGTTAATTTCCAGACCTAGCATTTTTGTTTGCGTTTTTAACTCTGCTTATGTTTCCTGTGCTCCTGTTGATGTTGAGCCCAGCCCATCTCCCTGCTTTAATCCCTGCAAAATTTTGAAAAAGTCTGTTCGGTGGTTTTGTGTTCATACACATGCCTGAGTTTCATCCATTGTGGCTTTAATGAGTCTAATTAGCTTGTGTGGTATTGCCAATTCAGCCAATATATTGTTCCTTTGACTGAGTCGTATGCCTGTTTGAAATCTACAAACACGTTGTGAACATCAATGTCATGTTCCCATGATTTACTTAAGATCTGTTTGACTGTAAATATTTGATCCAGTGTCGATCTTCGCCGTGGAAGCTCATCTGATACTCTCCAATATACGTGAGGACTTTATATGCTGTACATAGTAGAGAAATTCCACGGTAGTTTTTGCACTGGAGTTTGTCTCCTTTTTTATAGATCGGGCATACTATACTTTTCTTTCAGTCATCGGATATTTTCTTTCCTTACCATATGTCTTTGATGAGCGAGTGGATGTGACTTGCTATGCTCATGTGATCTTATGCTTGGATTTTTCTATTCTATGAATAAAGGTCTACATTGGAACAGCCATAATTTTGTTAATATTAAGTTTACGGTAATAATAATCACAATGAATCTCTTTGCTTTATAAGCTTCATTTTAGATCCAAACAGTTTTTCCGATAAAGTCTAAATTTTTGAAGTTATTCGCGAAAAACCGTTTAAAAACACGCTTTTTTTGAAGTGTAATTTTTTAACTTTTAGTTACGAATAACTCCAAAAGTATTGACTTTTCGAAGAAATTCTAAAGAACATTTTTAAATAACTTTTTTTACCCCCGAGTTGGGGTGATAACCCCCCCCCCCCAGAGGAAAAGCACACATTGCCATATAATATATTTTGATCTTTGAGCTATTTTCTATCTACTGTCAAAATTTCAAGGAAATCCATCCATATAAAAAGAATTCTGAGCAGAAAACCGTCATATCCTGGTGGACTACAGCTAAATGTTCGGTAAAAGAAATATTTATTTATTTATTGAAAATGTTAATTTGTATAAAATAAGTTATAGAATAAAATACTTCCATTATATTAAAGATTAACATTTATAATAATAATAAATATTAAAAATGGTTTGGTTTTTAAGCACATTGCTATACAGTGTTTAAAATTAAATAAATAAAGATATTGCATTATATCGTAGTAAAATGTTCGTTAAATATAAGAATTGCGGCATGTTGCCTGTAGATTGTTATATCTGACCCTGGATTATTTCTCTTACTAATAACCCTTATCTTCGTTTTGGTAGTACATATTTATTTTAAGTCCCAATGGACCTTTTTTCTGAACTATCTGATTTATAAATGGTTGAAGAGTTTCGGAGTGGTCAACAATAATCGCAGTGTCATCTGCATACCGGATAGTCCAGTCGTCAGAGCTTTGACCTCTGAAAAGCATAGGAACAAACTGAATTTTGCTGAGAATATCAATTTTAGGACCATAAAAATACACAAAAAAGTTAACCACTCCCACCCTGGCTTCCCTCAAGTTCCCATAATAGGGAAAGGAACAAAATAAATCTATTTACCAAGAATGTGTAGAGATAATTTGGAACAAAAATGTTTATTGCACTTTCTGTGTAAAATGACCGTTCTCTCAGAAAAAACGCTTGAAGCGATCGGCGATGTTGAATGTCAGTTACGCGCGCGAAATCAATTTTAAATGGAATTTGCATTAACTCAAAGGTAAAAATTCGATATCTTTTGATCGGAGTGTTTATTTACTGAAAATACAGACAAGCTTATTTAAAAAATCACTGTAATTATAGTTCACGTCGGCAGAAAGAAAGTGCCACCCAGAAGTCAAGCTTACATTTTTGAATTTACGAAAGTTTTGAGTGGAAATTGCAATCACATTGTAATCTTCTGCCATAAAAACTCTGCTGTCATGCATTTTTAAATTAAGTATAATTAAAAATAAAAATTTTAAGCGATCCTGACATATTGATTAAATGAGAAATAGGCTGTACAAATTAGATTGATTTTAACTGTAGTAATTATTTCAATTACCAGCATGGATCAGATTAAGTTGAAAGCTTTATCGAATAGTTTTTAAATAAACATTTAGCCATATAAAAGTGTCTAAAACGTATTTATTTTAAATACATTTATTTTAAGTACTTAATCCGGACTTGAAAATAACATCAGCTATATAAACAATAAATAATTTATTGCTAAATATTAATAACTAGTGATTTTGGCCGTCATGATGCGACGGGGATCCAATGAATTGCATCTACAATCACTCCACTTAATTTTTTTTGTCTTCCTTCTATTTAAGGCTAGGACAACAACACAATATTTTAACCTATTGTACAACTTTCACAACAAATAAGTCACTTTTGGAGAGTCGCTAAAATTTTTGCGTTAAGTCGTCTAATGAAATCGACCTAAGCACGTATAAAACTAGTGTATTTCTAATTTGGCAAATTATTTGTTGGGAAAGCTCGAGTTTTGTATTATATTTTTTACCGATCATCAAATTCACAACCAATTTTATAGGATCAGCAAAATTTTCAAAAGAATTAAAAATTAAATTTTTAAATCCATGCTCCATGAGCAATCAAATGACAATAGCAAGATCACTTAACATGGTGATTGCCAGCACGTACATACTTCGCTCGCAAAGATATACACAAAGGTACCTGGAAATCCCCGGATGGACTTACAGTAAATATGATAGTTCATGTCATTGTAGACTCGAGACACCAATCGAATATAATAAACGTCCGCACCAGAAGAGGGGCAAATGCGGATTCTGATCACTACCTGGTCGAAAGTAGGGTAAGGGCTAGAATTTCAAACATCAACAGGAAAGAGGCTCTAAACACGAATGATACAAGGTAGAAGGACTCAAAGAAACAAACAAAAATAAAGAGTATAAAGAAAAGATAAACAACAAACTAGAAAACAGAATAACACATGAAACCTAAATAAGAAGTTGGAAGAATGCAGAGACATCATAAAAGAGGCAGCTAAAGAAGTACTAGGCATAGAAGGTAGAGAAAGAAGAACAAGAACGAATGACTGGTTTGACAAAGAATGTCAGATCATAACAGACAAAAAAACAGAGCATATTTACTGATGCAACAGGGGCACATAACCCGACAAGCAGAGGAAAAATATAAACGACTACGCAAAGAAGAAAAGATAACTCACCGAAGAAAAAAGAGAGAATATATGAACAAAGAACTTCAAGAACTACAAGAACTAAGTAAATCAACAGAGACAAGAAAATTTTATCAGAGACTAAACAAAAGCAGAAAAGACTTCAAACCGAGAACAATGATGTGTAAAGATAAGGAAGGTAATATATTTACAGAACAGCAATATATACTAAGTAGATGGACAGATCATTTTACGGAAAAGTTTGAAGGAGATCGGAGAGAGACGAACCCTGACATACCATTAGACCAAGCAGACAACAGAGAAAAGACTCCACCAACAATAGTCGAGATTAGAGCAGCAGTAGATAAATTAAAAAACAATAAAGCACCGGGATCGTATCAAATAGCGTCGGAGTTACTGAAGGAAGGAGGAGACGCACTACAAAAGACAATACATGAATTGATAACAAAGATATGGTCGAATAAACAGCTACCAGCGAAGTGAAATAGTGGTATTATTGTACCATTATATAAAAAAGGAAATTAGTTAGAATGTGGAAACTACCGTGGAAACTACTGCTGAATGCAGTATACAAAATAATGTCCAACGTCATTTATGAAAGACTTAGGCCACACGCTGAAAAAATAGTTGGCAAATACCAAAGTGGCTTCTGTAGACAGAAGTCAACAATAGACCAGATATTTGTTCTGCGACAGATCCTCGAAAAACAAGTGAATATAACATCGACACACATTATCTCTTTATACACTTTGAAAGCGCATATGACAATATAAACCGAGAATTCTTAATAAAAGCAATGAAAGAATTTAATATACCAACACATCTAATAGAACTGATAAAAGAATCTCTGAAACTAGAAAGTAGAATCCGAATACAAAATGAATTAACGCAAACAATAGATGTGAAAAAGGGACTACGCCAGGGATACGCTCTATCATGCATCTTGTTAAACATCGTACTCGAGAAAATACTGAGGGACACAACAGTCAATACACGAGGAACAATCATTAATAAAAGCGTGCAAATACTGGCATTTGCAGATGATGTTGACATAATCGCAAGATCAAGAAGAGAAATGATAGAGGCATACAACCAAATAGAATGAGTTGCACAAAATAGTGGTCTTAAAATCAATTAGACCAAAACAAAATACAAAATATATGCAGGTAAGTAAAAACGCAGAAATAAGGCAGCCACAAAATATAACAATAGGTGAATAAAACATAGACGGGGTAAAAAACTTTATATACTTGTGATCCCTAGTCACGTTTGATAATAACGTTACGGGGGAAGTGAAGAGGCGAATATTTATTGCAAATAAATGTTACCATGGCTTAATTAGGCAACTAAGATCAGATAACGTCGCAAGAAAAACAAAATGCCAAATATATAAAACCCTAATAAGACCGGTACTCACATACGGCTCAGAAACCTGGACACTCACTAAAAGAGAGGAAACGTCGAAAGAAAAATCTTGCGACACATATATAAGGGCACAACAGAAAACGGAATATGGCGAAGAAGATACAACTCTGAACTATACAAAATATTCCAGGATCCGGATATTATAACATTCATTAAAATAGGACGGCTGCGTTGGATAGGACATGTAGAAAGAATGGAAGAAGGCGAAATACCAAACAAAATATTCAAACAGATGCCAGTAGGAAAAAGAACAAGAGGAAGACCGAAGCTGAGATACTTAGAATAAATAGAAAATGATATAACAACCTAAAAATAAAAAACTGGAGAAAAAAAGCACGAAACAGATCAGAATGGAGAAGAATCCTGGAACAGGCCAAGACCCAAAAGGGGTTGTCGAGCCAGTGATGATGATGATGAAAGAAACATTTAATAACGAATAAAAAAATAATACATGTTTAATGATTCTTCTCAGGTTTTTCCACAACACTAACATATTATATAAGGTTAACTCAAACATCTCCAACTTTAAAAAGTTCGGTAATGTCTTGATTTAGAAATTCATCTACAAAATTTTAAAAATTAAAAAAAAAACTAGGATGTTTAATATCAAAAATGTAATTCAAAGTTAATCTAACTACATTTACCCCTACATTTAGTGGCTTCAAACATGTAAATACAGAGAGCGCTGATGATGGAATAGTTATTCCGAAAACGTTCTGTGATGTAGCCCGATAGGGTTTTTATATTAATATACTTTTTATAAAGGAATTTTTTTAAATAAAAACTTTTCGTGATTCCTTGTAAACGCAACTACAGGAATTCTGTTTCCTTGTGAATAATAATTGTTGATTGGATAATAATATACAATAGTATAAAAAACAAGGACATTGGATCCAAAAGATATTTCTTATTTTTTGTTTTGCTCTAAGTGTACAAAATTCGCACAAGTTCTCAATATCTCTAACATCGCCGCTTAAAAATGTTCTCTGTTGTCGGTATATTTCATCCATCAGACATATAGTAGTATTTTAAAACATTAAAGTGAATACACTTATTTCTTTTTGTATTGATTAATGAAATCCTATTTGGCAAATGCTCGTATTTAGGTCATTAAATTAGAATTTTATTACATTCAAAGTCTATCTCCATTCTGCAGCGTCGCGACGTCTACCATTAAGTTTTTAATTTAAAAATAAACCATTAATGTTTGTATTTTAATAAAATCTATTTGAAAATATAAATGGCAGTTTCAATAATAGAATCGATGCAAAGAAATGATGCATTCAAAATTAATTAATCAAGTTTGTTTGACACAATAATGTCTGAAATTATTTATAGGAAATATATGAAAATATATAAATAAAATAAATATTTAAATAATATTAAATATATCATTTTTGATAAATCTTTTGATATATTGTTGTAAAACAAGGGTAAAAAACACAACCACAACAGGAGGTGCTATAATGCATACAATATGTATATAGGAGAGGAGGGGGCACTTGTGAACGTTTTTTCTTTTAAATTGCTTTATGACTTACTTTGTCTAAAATTATGTATTTTAGGTATCGCAAACAACATAAGCACATCTCATAATGTAATATTGTCTATCAATCCTACCAAGAAATTATCTGACGATACAAAAAATTACCTTTACATATCATAAGAAAAATGTTCAAAAGAGCCCCTAATAGGGGTAGCTTTAAACTAAGAAGGGGCGCATTTGAATGACCTAAAAAAAAATACTTGACATCAAATGAAAAAATACAGTTTATTATTCTTCTTCTTCAAGTGCCGCTCCTATCGGAGATTGGAAATCATTCTGGCAATTATAATTTTGTTGGTTACGCGCCTGAATAGTTCAATTGAACTGCATACAAACCATTCACGGAGATTGCGTAGCCACGAGATTTTACGTCTACCTACGCTTCTTCTACCTTTGACTTATCCCTGCATTATATTCCTCAGTAGTTCGTATTTTTCACCTCTCATGATGTGCCCCAAGTATTCCATTTTCCTGATTTTTATGTAATTTAAAACTTCGCATTGTCTTCCTAGTTGTTCGAGAACTTGTTCGTTTGTTTTGCGATCCATCCATGATATTTTCAAAATACGTCGGTAACACCACATTTCGAATGGTTCTAGGTTTTTAATGTTGGATTTTTTAAGTGTACAAGCTTCAACCCCATACAAAAGGGTAGAGAAAATATAACATCGAAGCATTCTTATTCGGAGCGATATATTGATATCGCAATTACAAAAAAGTTTTCTCATTCTATTAAAAGTTGACCGTGCAATTTCAATGCGGCATCTTATTTCTTTTGTCTGATCAGTATCTTCTGTGATCCATGCTCCAAGGTATTTGTACGAAGATATTTGTTCAATTTCTGTATTATCTAGTACTAATTTAACTTTGATGTTTTGTGCTTTTGTAAATACCATGAACTTGGTTTTCTTCAAATTTATTTTTAGTTCATAATCGTTGCAATATACATTAAGTTGTTCAGCAAGGTGTTGCAGTTCTTCTAGTGTTCCTGCCAGAAGGACGGTGTCGTCAGCATATCTTATGTTATTAAGTGGCTCACCGTTTGTTATTAAGCCCTCACTGACCTCGGCAAGCGCTAATTCTGAGATGGCTTCACTGTATAAACTGAATAACATGGGTGACAAAACACACCCTTGGCGGACCGCACGGCGAATGTGGATATCCTCGGTCAGTTCATTTTCAACTTTCACTTTTGCTGTTTGGTTACAATAGAGGTTACATATGATTCTAATGTCTCTACTGTCTATGTTTTTATTTAATAAAATTTCTTTAAGCCGATTATGCTGCACTCTGTCAAATGCCTTCTTAAAATCAATGAAACAGGCATATACTACCTGATTTATATCTAAGCATCTCTGCGAAAGAACACTTACTGCAAACAGTGCATCTCGTGTTCCCAGTCCTTTCCTAAATCCCATTTGTGTATTACTTATGCCCTCATCTAATTTCTTATGTATTCTATTGTGAATTGCTTTTAAAAACAATTTCAAGACATGACTCATTAAGGCTATGGTGCGATGTTCATTGCACTCCTTTGCATTTGCTTTTTTGGGTAGCAGTATGAATGTTGATTGGAGCCATTCTTTAGGTATTATACCTGTTCTATACATGGTATTGAATAGATCCAAAAGAAGATCAATAGATTCAGTATTCACAATTTTAAGTAATTTGATAGGAACTTCATCAGGCCCGGGAGATTTACCACCTTTAGCTTGTTTCATTTTATATTCAATTTCTTCTCGTATAATGTCAGGCCCAGTATCATCCTTAAATTCTTTTGGTGCTTCTGTTCTCTCTTTGTCTTCAAAAAGTTGTGCTATATATTGTGCCCATCTCTGCATTTTTTGGTTTATATCTGTTATAAGTGAACCACTTTCATCTCTTAGTTGCCTAGTTTGAAGTGTTTATCTCATTCCTGTTAATTCTTTAATACTTTTATGCATGTTAAAAAAGTCATATTTTTTCTCAATTTCTTCTAGTTCTTGGCACTGCTCATGTAACATTCTCTCCTTAGCTTCTTTTATTCTTAGTTTATTATTGAAAGGACACAATAAAATATACTAACGTAAAAAAACACAATATGTACCTAAGTGCCTTAGTACCTAAGGTGCCTATTCTAACAAGAAACTATTAATTTTTAATTTATGTTGTAATCATCCATCAAATTTAAAAAAAGAAATAAATGATTGCGTTCTGCAAGTGCTATAATTTGAATTGTTTATAGGATGTTATTTTAGAAATACGTCTTCAATGGGGACTATCGATATATCCTCCGTTTCTGGAAAGTGAAAAGTTGAACTCGTCTTTACCCTTAATTCTTTTCAACAATTTAACTTCAAACTCTGAATCCACAGCAAGTATTTCACTCATCTGTACCACATAATAATTACACAACTTTTTTTGTAACAAACTTCACTAAAATATAGTCATTCTGTTCATATTTGGCAATTTCTATAAAGTCCTCGGATTCATCTGAACTGGCACAAACGATGTCTTCATCGGATTCCGAAGTTTCACTCTTTGGTAACTCCGCATTTTTTTTTAGTAGTAGGAGCAGTCTTCCAAATGTTTCTTTTCATCTTATTTGTTTGCAACTTCGGTTGTTTTTGTTCTCTTGCTAGAGTTTCTTCTTCAATTGTGATTTTCTCTGGTGTTTCTGTTAAAAATCTAGATTTAACCTTTTTTCGTGCTCTAAAATAGTTTTTCTCGGAGCAACCTTTGGCAAAACGTCATATAATTTCAGGTGTTATTGGGGTTGATGTAGATGGAACAATTTCAATTTCAGTTGCTACTGTGTTTGATGCAGAAGGAACAACTTCAATTTCATGTGCTACTGGGATTGATGTAGATAGAATAGCTTTTGTTGAGCTGTTTACATTATTTTCTGGTGGTCGCCAGTCAGTAACAAAAGCACAGTCAAAATCGTCATTCGAAAATACAAGACAATTAAGGGGCCAAGTGCCCGTTTTTCTAAAACCTTCAACTATATTCTTCATGATAAATGAAGAAGTGTGTGCAGTGTTTGTAATAGCTGGTAAGTCATGTATGGTAATTGCTAAAAAGTTTTGATTTAAACGACGAATAAACCGCTACATCTAGCGGTTGAAAGTGATGTGAGGTGTGGGGAGGAAAAGTAACTAATACTATACCATTTTCACGTGCAAACATTACGGATTCAAGAGAACAATGAGTTTCGTGATTGTCCATCAATATTAAAATTGGGATATCGGAAGAACACTGTGCATAACGTATAATATGATTAAGAACCTTGAGAAACAGTTCCTTGGTCATCCATCCAGAACTTGGCGAATTAGCCAAACTCAGGCTTCCCAACTGAGCTCCCTTCAACATTGTATCATGAAAACGGGCTCTCGGGAAGTATGTACACCGGAGGCACAGCATTTCCTAATGCATTAATTATCGCACACATAGTAATTAGGGTGCCAATCTTTGCGTAAACTATCTGCCTAACTTGTTTGATTCCCTTTTGCGTTACAATTTTTGGAGCTTGCAGTACAGTGCTGATACCAGTTTCGTCTGAGTTATAGATCTTGTCAGGTGTGAAATCGTCGGTTGAAAGAGCACGTTCATAATTGTCAAAAAATGTCCCAAAAAAGTTTATAAAATTTATCTGTCTTTACCAGTTTACTATTGTCATTCAAGTGAATATATCACTTTATTTCGCAAAATCTACCTCTTGTACTGGCAGATAACGGTTTAAATCTACCCAATCCGAGGCATTCCTCATAAAAACAAGTTATGAATGTTAAATGAATATTACTAAATAAATTATTAATAACAGAAACTAATTAAAACATAGTTTATAAATCGCATCAGATTTTAATTCCATCGTAGTCATTCTCAGTGTTGAACCTACAAAAGACTTTTTCATCAAATCCTAAGTTCGTACCGTCTCTTACATCTCTTGATTGAACTTAAACATTCCCTTTACGAATCTAAAATAGTGAACTCAAGACATTCCAATTACTTACCTTTCCTATAGCTGCACCAAGACGTAGATGTCTTTTTATTTTCGTATTTAAGAATGAAAACAAACATATCCTGATTGACGACTTTCAACTGCTCTGCGCTTTTGAAAAGATTTATTTAAAGTAAACAAGCATTAAAATACTGCGACAAATAGGACCAGCGGAGAAGTATCTTTCAAAACATGGAGGATTATTAGACAATGTTTATCTATTTTAGAAAAGAAATGACTTGTTTGAATTTCTATTTAATTCTAATAAATGTTCCTGTATTTGTAAACATCTCTAAGATATTTAATGTTTTAATACAAATTAAAAGTCAAGAATAACATCTTATTGAAAAATAATTTAATTATATTGTTTTCTAATTAGTGCAGCCAACTGCACTAATTAACAATTGTAACAAACTGTAAAAATTACTTTTTATTTTTTTTATTACTTTTTATTTTTATATATATATATATATATATATATATATATATATATATATATATATATATATATATATATATATATATATATATATATATATATATATATATATATATGTTTTGGATGGAAATTTTACAAGGAAACCAAGCAATACACCCAAGGATACATGACATGATCAACAGTTTGTAAGAACAAAAATGGGGCAATTATCAGCGAGAAAGAGGAAATAATGAAAAGGTGGAAGAAGCATTTTCAAGAGCTGTTAAACCTAGAAAAAGAACAAAACGAAAATGAATAAATAATTCACCACACAGCAGAACAACTAGTTGAGCAACCAACATTGGAAGAAACGATAAACGTCATAAAAAATCTTAAAAATAACAAAGCACCTGGCACAGATGGAATAACTGCAAAACTGATAAAGAATGGTGGACATGCGCTATGGAGGCGTATCCATAAGGAATCATATCATACTTCCTATGTACAAAGGGGGAGACAAACGACTCTGCAAAAATTATAGGGGCATAACAGTTTTAAATGTCGTCTACAATATATTATCAGGAATTATATACAGCCGCCTGAAATTGTTTTCAGAGGAGATGATTGAAGAATACCAATGTGGCTTCAGACCGAAGAGGTCAACTATAGACCAAATACATATGTTAAGAGGTATACATGAAAAATGTGTTGAATATAACATACCTATTTACAACTTGTATATCGATTTCAAACAGGCGTTTGATGGAATAGATCGACAAAAGATGTTAAATCAACTATCTATGTTAGGGATACCCAATAAGTTGGTTAAACTTATACGAATGACTCTGGAGGGTTCCAAAGCTATGGTGAGAATAGATGGAGATATGACGCAGGCCTTTGATATTGAAAATGGAGTTAGACAAGGGGATGCCTTATCAACAACACTTTTTAATCTAACTTTAGAAGCTGTTGTTAGAAAACTGGATGTAAACGGCTGTATTAATACAAGATCAATGCAAATATGCGCATATGCGGATGATATTGCCATAAGAAGCCGCAGCAAAAGGGTATTAAGCGAAAAAGTTATAGAACTGAAACGAGAAGCTGCTACGTTTGGTCTATATATAAATGAAAGCAAAATAAAATATATATAGATCGCACAAAATCGAATCAATATGAGAATCTGAAGGTAGACAACCATACCTACAAATATGCCTCCACTTTTCCCTACCTAAGCTCAATAATAAATGACAACAACAACATCAGCCAAAAAATACAAGCACGGATTCTTAACGGTAATAAGTGCTTTTATGCATACAAAGACTTAATGAAAAGTAAGTTGCTGAATCGTGAGTCTAAGCTTAGAATCTACAAAACAGTAATTAGACCAGTGGTCACATATGGATGTGAAACGTGGAACCTCTCAACCACTGATAAAAATCAACTGAGAATATTTGAGCGCAAAATACTAAGGAAGATATTTGGACCAACCTAATGCAGCGATGGTACGTGGAGAATTAAAATGAACCACAAGCTGGATGAACTAATGTGGAGCGCAGATATTGTTAGATTTGTAAAGTCACGAAGACTAAACTGGCTTGGTCACCTAGAAAAAATACCAGATAATCGAGCTGTAAAAGTAGTCCAGAGACGGAAGCCCCAAGGAAACAGAGCAAGAGGAAGGTAAAAGATGGATAGACGACGTAGAGAGGGATCTAAAAAACGATGATTTTAAATTAAAGAAGCCCAAAATACGTATCGAGAAATGATAGAACAAGGTTTGAGCTTAAATTTAGATCCTTGGTGAATTCAAAAATAATATTTTTAGTTGTGTTTTTGAGCCTTTAAAATCCTAATTGTTCGTTTTTTTTAGTTTTAAATTGTTTATAACTCGAAAACGATCAAGTTTACAAATAAATTATAAGAAGTGTATTTTGTTCATAATGACCCAAAAAAATTGTCTAGGCCGAAAAAATTAATTGTTACAATTTGTTTAAAAAAATGTTAACAACTTTTCGCCTAAGAGACCTTTTGAACCATATTTTGGGGTATCTCGTGAAAGTGAATATGCAAAAAAATCTCACGGGTATATTTTTCCACATTTAACGGTTTTTTTTGTAATTATCTATTAATTTGTTATAAGTATTGTAATTATTTGTGTAGCAAGTATTTTATGATTAAAATCAAAAAGAGAGTAAGGCATTTCCATAGATTCTTGATGGGAAAACATTAATGTATCAAGTTATATCACTTCTTTTACTCGTAATTATTTCTTTACACAGATCGTCTCATTTTTTTTTAATTAATTTTACCATTTATATACAAAATACATTTAAAGAATCATGGTAAAACTCCATATCCATAAACCCAAACTGCAATAAAATATGTTTATACCGTATAACGCACAATATATCTTTGCTTTAATCCACAATTGCTGAATTGCTCACCAACTGACACTGATCCCTTATTTATCATTTAACCCTACAGCCAACAGTAAAGTGCTAGCGAAAAACAGTAAATATAATTCCCATTTTTCCACAGCCCATGAATCTTCCAAATTGATTAGCACCGTCAAAGGAGATGAAAAAGGTTTTTTAGGTTTGCGAAAAGCGAATGGAAATAAACGAATGAATGAAAGCGATCGTTATTTTTGTATTCCGGAAACGATATGTAGTCATGTCACTCTCTCTTTTAAAAAAGTAAAATAATTGATTATGTAGTTCTAAAATATCATCTGGAATATTAAATATCACAAAATTTACCATAAAAATATATCTTGTGGGCATTACTGTTAATCTCTTTATTTTAATACGCCAAATTTCAAACAATTTACTTTCACTCACTGTAAAAACTGATGTCGAAGAGTTCAGATCTCTTCCAATCTGAAAATGATAGATAATGGAGATCTTCGTATTGTTAAAACGCCTATTCGTTACCCATGGTGGTGACTAACATGCCTCTTCTCACTTTATTTACTGCTGTTTTAAATAATCCAGTGGTAGATAGTAAAAAATACTTTCTAAGATTATAAAGCCAGAAATATTTCATCTAAAAACAGGACACGTATCTTGAAATACCCAATCGAAAAAAAAAAATACAAACCGATTATTGGAAGCAAAGAATCGTCTACTATAAACACAATTCCTAGACAAGGTCATGTACATGGGTCCCGCATAAGTGGTGATTATGAAAGCCGATGATCTTCTAAAATCTTGGGTGAGACGGTACCCGATACTACTTTTAACTATGTGTAATGTCATAATACTCTACATATAAGGTATCCCTTTTGATAAAATTGACGAAGTCTACAGACTTAATATTTAGCCCAAAGAAACTGCAGTTAGAAAATATGTATTTAACATTTTTTGGTTTAAAAGTACGACTTACGACGAAGTAAGTAATTTCAAACCAATACCGAATGAGAACAAATGCTGAGGTCAAGCAGATGTATAGAGCGAGCGATATAGTCCAAAAGATTTAATCCCAACGTCTAAGATGGGCTAGCCATGTCCATAGATTCCCTAATAACCGCCTTGCCAATGTAATGTAAACATAGCAAGGAAGTAAAGAAGGAAAAATTAAGAGGTAATTAGCCTAGTAAAGAGTAATAATTATTTAAGTAATTATTCTTCTTCTTCTTCTTCAGCCTTCATTCATCCATTGTTGGACATAGGCCTCCTCCAATTGTTTCCACGCTTCCCTATCTTTTGCAATTCTTATCCACTGCTTTCCAGCTACAGCTGTTATATCGTCTATCCATCTCTTTTTGGGTCTTCCCACGCTTCTTTTTGTTTCTCGAGGTCTCCAGAATGTCACTTTATGAGACCATCTGTTGGTGTCTTGTCTTGCTACATGTGCTACCCATTGCCATCTCAATGTCGCAAGTAATTATTATATATTCCAAATTAATAAAGAATAAATTCGACACAGTTTAACGTATACATTTCAAATTAAAAACAAAACAATTGACCCAGTTTAACACAAGCCTGAATGTTTAAAAAATTACGACACTTAGACCTTGTTGGAAATTAATACAAGGTACGAATTGTTAAACAAGTGATAAGAATTGAGCTGACTAAGAAGTTTTACATAGCGTGATCCAGTTTAACACATGGAATAGATGGCATAATCAGCGAAAACGTAGTAACAAATCTCCACTTCGGACGTGACAAAAAGAATCTAATGTACGAGTTGGCGATACATAAAAAACGGAATGAAGTGGGTCAGACAGTCCAGTAAGAGCGCGGCGCCCGAGAGTGGCCCCACGCCAGGGGGGACTAGTGGGAAGTTGGCACTCTAGACGCTCCACGCCAGAAGTGTGGAGATCGGACGATACGCAGCCAGTGAACGCGCTATTTAACTCGACGGGATAGTGTGACGTATAAGTGACGGCAACTGGAGATTCGAAGGTTCGCGATCTCAAATCCCTGTAGGACTGGAGGCGTATTCATTAGCTAGAGCCTAAATACGCTAAGGTAACTAAGATCTATATACTAACCCAAGGTATATCTAATGATACGGAATTGGCCGACCTTTAATTCCTTGCTTTGTCTCTTCTCGTCTCCCTTCGCGCCTGATCGAACATTATTGGTCATAACTGATATTTTGTAGTGTACAGTCTATTTAATACATTGTAAACTCGAAATTTGTTTTTGTTATTCCTGGCCGTTACAGGTAGAGACTAGAAGAGATACACATTTCGCTTATGCAGTGCGTAAGCCCATAGCCTCTCACTATTTGCAGGACCTGAGACCGAGAAGCCCTTAATCCCCTTCCTTCCAAAAATTTCCTTACCCTCTTGTAAATCCGCGAGGGCGGAACCAGTCAGTCCAGACTAGTGGAACCAGTAAGCCTTGCCCCGCTCGCAGGGATAAGTATCCCCTAAGAATTGTAGATGCATTGATAAGGATATTGAGACAGACGTCTTCTACAATGGTGACAGCCTTCATTAGAGTGGAGACAATTCATTAGAGGGGTTTACTAGATTTATTTACAGCTTCAATCCTAAATTATTACAGCTAGCCACCCCAATTTATCAGACCAAGCTAATATGGGAGGAAGCTCCCACAGGTAGAAGGCCCTTAGGACGTCCACGAATGCGATGGAGAGACAATATATGGTCAGATCTAAAAACAATGGGGCTACCCACTGACTCAACTATTATGGACGACCGTTCAAGATGGAAGCAAGTTGTGCAGTCAGCCAAAACCCACCCCGGGTTGTAGTGCTACGAGAAGAAGAAGAAGAAGGTCTAAAATTAACTATAAACGATTATACTAAAAGTACGACAAACTGCTGAAAAAACACCCGTGCAATAATTTAATAATGAATTAAGGTCTTACAGATCTAATCTTTCTCTCATTCATTTCTACATAATTTGTATACAATCAATAATTGTTGTTTAATCCCATGAAAAACATAATATTTAACTTAACCATGCCACAAGAAAGTATTTTTAGAACCTTGCAAATCATTGGTAGAAAACTTTATTTTGTGGTTTGGAGTGCTCAAACAGACCAAGGCTCACGATTGCGGACATGAAGGGGATTTTCATTAAAAAAATTAAAAGGAACTGTATCCAACATATTTCCATATGAACTGAATCAACTATAAGAGTAGTTTTTACCTCCAAGTAGCAAAAATCACACATCGAGACAATATAACTTTTGAAGTGGGTCAGATGAGGTATACTATTTTACAGGAAAATTCATACAGTCCGAAAAAATTAGAATCTTTTACCCTATTTTCACCTTCAGTGACTATACGGTAATTGTCCAAAAAGAGTTAAAAACTATTTCAGAAACTTTACTGATGGACAAAAAATACAACATCTAGAAAGATGGAAGTATACATTATAATATTCTTATTGTTTAATAACATTATAAACAAATTTGCAACGTTATTTTCGTCATAAATTAATTATCAATGCCTCTTTTTTGATTTTCTATACACTCAGTTAATCTATGGGACAATGATCGAATTAAGTGGTCCATATCATATTGCCGAATTCTCATCCAGATTCTTCTTATGGCATGCCACAGGTCTTCCAAGTTTGCTGAAGAACGTGGCAATCGATTTAGGTTTCGACCCACCATATTTCACACATTTTCGATATGTGGAATATGGCTATTATTAGGGCAATTATAAAACATTTTAATTTAAGCGAATCAACTGTCTTCCCAAGCTGGTAAAACATTTTCACCTAGCCAAGGATGGATAATCGGGTTTATAAAAAAAATGCCTTTCATAATATCATGATCACAGTAGAGACTGCTACAGCAGATAAAGCAGCAGCAAAAATATTTCCACAGGAGCTAGCGAAAATTATTGAAGATGGTGACTATTGTACCGATCAAGTATTTAACGCTCATAAAACGGTATTGGAAAAAAATGCCTAACCGTACTTTGTAACGATATATATTGCTTACATCAGGGTAAGAATATGGGGTAGAAAATTGGGGACAGAAACTATGGGGGCGAAGATAGAGCAAGCAAAATAAATCGAAACGTACGCGAACGGCACTCAGGGGGTTGTTGGAGAGCTGGGGTCGTGGATAAGTGAACGACAAGGGTTCAGGATTGGGGCAGCTACAAAAAAAAGAAACAAAGGGGTTACTTACGTAAATCTCCTGGACAACTGGGCAATCAAGACAACAAGAAAGGGCTTCTAGCTATTTTAAAGGAAAGAAGGCCGCTTCGAAGAATCCTAAACTTGCTGAATTTAGGAAAATATTAGGATTAGGAGATTTTCTAAAATAAATAAAAAAATGGATCAGAGAAACAAATCAAACGTTTATTTTTGTCTCAAACAAAGAGTTATCAAAATACAGAATAATAAACTTACTTGTGTACGTTTACAAACTCCAGGGGTTGGAGATACTACAAAAACTTACAAATGTTACCGCACAGAGATTAACCTTTTTTTTTTAAACAAACAAAACAGATTAATATCGAAAAAAATTAAAGCTAGTTGTCATATGTTAACATTAAATTAAAAAAAAAACAATTAAAATGACAGCTAAGTTAAACCATAAAATTTACAATTTATTAATTATTACAAATCGTTTTAAATTTTAATGAAAGCAATTATTACTTTTAGCAAAAAAAATGTCTGTCTTTACTTTAAAACTAATATGTTAAATGTTACCTTGATTCACTAACTTCACTAAAAAAAGAAACTTGCTACATCTCTGGGATTGAAACTAACCGGACAAATGCTCTACAGGAACAAAGGAAACCATTTCCATACTTCAGGAGTGAATATCTGACGTGGATGGGGCTGGATCAAGCAGGCAAACGACAACAAAGCTGGTGGGACATCCTATATATATTATTATTATATATTTTCAAAATTTCATCAGTTCCGGTATACTGCACAAATCTTATGATGATTACTCTGTTCTAAACTGCCATTATGCAAAGAGTATTATCATCTTAACCGGTCTTAAGACATAACACAAAAAAATTGAATCGACTCGCGATTCAAAATCGCCCAAACATCTCTCTACTCTGAAATCTATTGCTTGACTCTTATTCTCTGTTAGATTTTACAAATTCAACCAAAATAAATTTCCCTTCACGTCTCCGGAACCAGTTGTACCTACGAACCTAAAGAAACAAAATACCCCTCGACATTCGCTCTTACAACAAAATTTCTTAACAAACCGGGGATTTAGCCTTGAATTAAAACAACTTTTTTAAATTCGTCGAAATATCATGTATTTGAAACAACTGAATACAAAACTTAATGTTTAGAATCAAAATGCCATAATATATTGATCGTTTTAAAATTCATTTGCAAACAGAAAAACGAAAATATTCCACCGACAAAGGCGTCTTTAGAAATTTTTAACATATAAATATTTCGTAGTTAAAAAAATTTAAAACGCTACAACTTACATCGGAAAGAATGAAAAAACTGCAATTGGGTATAAAGCAAGTAAGGATCGAGTAAACATTATTACATACTTTGTAGCAATACATCAGGAAATAGGATATATATATATATATATATATATATATATATATATATATATATATATATATATATATATATATAATATAATATAATATAAACGTAGCTATATAATATAAACGTAACGTAAACATATAATGTCGTTTTTATCCACATAAATATATAAAAAAAACATAACTTTTCTATTCTAAGACCGACCAAACCTCGTAATCTTTCTATGTATTGAATATTTATGTTCTTGTGTGGCGGGGTAGCATGCTTGGTAATTTAATTAACTTGACCTACACAAAATATTAAATAGTGGCCAACGTCGACACGAAAATTGTGATTGCCAAAAGGTTAATGGGTCTGTAAATTAGAATAGAGAGCTGGGGTTGAATGATTGTTCGATGTATATTAACTGTGGGTAAAAAAATAAAATATGGACTATGAAGGAGTGGGCGTTTGTCATGGTCTTTTGATTTAGAAAATTGGGAATGTAGGTGAGAAAATAATTTGGAAAGAAATGGCAGTATTTTTAGGTAGGTATAATTTAAGAATTTAAACAAGAGAAAAATAAATATAAATTGAGAAAATAGGGTTCCAACTTTAAGAAGCATATTTAAATTACTTTTTCACATGTTGGCTGATAATGATATTTTACCAAATACATGTTATTGTACATACTTACATACCCATACAAATATTGTTACATGTAGGTGGGTCCCAATTAAAACTTCTTTTTCTTTTAATGGTGTTACAACGCAAATTGAGACTTAATTGAGACTGCGATTTCTGTCTCTTTACGTTGGCGGTCCCATGTTCTTCGCCACTGAGTTCTAACGTTTATCGAGTTTTGCGTGTCAACCAAAACTTTACTCTCATATCCATGGTCTTCCTTTTGCCTTCTGCCCCAAATTTTTATATCTAGAGCTCTTCTTGGCAATTTGACGTCATCCATCCCCACTGCATGGCCAACCCATCTAAGCATTTAGAGTTTAGCAAATTGTGGAATAAGAGTTTCAACATGTGATAGGTATATCTAGTGCCTCATATCTTCGTTAATCTCTTCAAAAGACCCAATAAAAAGAGTACATCTAAAATATTTTCAATTGTAGCGATTTTTACACAAAACCTCGAGACGTACCTAACGTTCAAATTTAAAATCGAAATTAAATCGATAAAATCAAATAGATCAAATCATTTGTCTTTAACAGGTTGTAACAGGAACACTCTCCGTAAATTTAAAATTCCCGGCTAAAACTAGTAGCTCCCGCGCCAAAACAAAGCAATCTATTGACAGAATGCGCTTTTGCAGGAAATTTTCGTCGATTGCCGCAAGTTGAGTCACTGTGATTGGTAAAGCTACTAAATTATTAACACAGCTGCTACTTTGTCGGCTACAGTAAATATCATTCTGCCTTTGTAAAAATTTAAACGTCTCGTTAAGCAATATTTAAACTAAATATTAACTAAAAACAACTAACTAGAAACAACTTGACTAAATTTGAATTGGCTAAACTAAGCAGAAACAGAAACTAAATATTCAGGTATAAACGCGTTTGCAAACTAAAAACAACTAGAGAATTGAAAAACGTCAATTTTTTGGCAAATAAATAAAGGCAGATATTAGAATTTTCATTAATTAAATGCCAAACTAGAACTTTGGGACTTATTTAATTTATTCGTCAAAATCGTCTTAAATCCAAACAAAATTAGTATGATTAAATAGGTGTATTAAAATAATTGTAGTTTTGCATTTAATTAATAAATATTCTAACGTTCACGTCTGGTTAATTGTCAAAAAAGTTGACATTGACGTAAAACCAATTAGAGAATTAGAGAGGTTTTAATAGATATTAATTAAATGCAAAACGACAATGTTAGTATTTATTTAATTAATTCTTTAAAATGAGCTTAAACTCAAATAAACTTATGTATGCTTAAATAGGTATTTTCAATACCTTTCAAACGAGCTATCACTTGCCATAAGGTCCTATTTAAAATTATCTGTCACAATGGCGCTGGAACATCATCTGTTACTATTACGTCACTTGTTATAACTAGTTAACCCTTTGAGACCCTCTGTACATGTGTATGTACATAGCTTTTATTGTTTTGTTAAATACCAACTACTCGCTTATCTATACCGAAATAGCATTCAGTCACTCAAATATACATTTACGATCCATATTTTTAACTTCTGCTTCCATCTAGTGGTCAACAGGTAAAGTTGTCAGCGATTTTGTTGTAAAGTGTCAGCTGTTTAGTTGGTAACCGATACTGCTAGTTTTATTTTACGAGAAACTGTTATCTTTTGTGAGACGAAATCGATCCAACTTTTTAAGTGTGATTTATAAGGTAAGTAGTTTTTTATAAAGTACAAAACATTGCCATAAAAACGATAGTTTTAAAATAAACAAACATTTTTTAGATGCACATGAGCATGTACAAGTGGTCTGAAAGCATATTTCTGATTGTACATCTGTAAGTACATATGGTCTAAACTTGGGTTTTAACTTAGTATTGTTGATTGCAGATAACATGGAGTACAAAAGAAAAAAATATGATTTCGACAACCCAAAACATCTCCAAGAGTTAATTGGCCTGATAGAGGACGGTAACGTATCAGAAATAGACAATTTGGAAGTTCCCGGAGGAGAGAGTTCTGAGGAGGAGAATGGAATTCTGGATAACTGTGAGAATAAATCTATTATAAGACCAGGGGTTGATGCTTTGACCAGACGTGACACTGAGACACTGGAAGAAGGTGATGGCAGCGAAAATGATAATGAGGAGTTAGGGAGAACTTATGATTCAGACGACGAATATATACCAGATGAAGTTGCAGGTTACTTGGGTACAAAAAAATTAGGAAGTAAAGTATGTTTCTCAGAAAAGGATTGTTCTAAAAAACCAAAACAAAGAGAAATTAAAACAAAAAAGAGAACCGTAGAGTGGACTAAGGCATCGATAGAGACTCCTACATTTACATGGCATCCTACTTCCCCAAATACAAGTCTTACAAAGCCACTGTACCCAATTCAGTATTTTTCGAAGTATATTTCAAATGATTTGTTTGAAAATATAGCAACATTTACAAATGTATATGCCTTACAGAACGGAAAAAATTTTAGACCAACTAATGAGAGAGAAATTAAAATTTTATTTGCACTTCATATAATGATTGGAAATTTATACAAATTTCCAAAATTAGGATGTACTGAGAAAGAAGCCTTGGTATTAGAATGTTCCTAGATAACATGTCTAGGGACAGATTTTTCCAGCTTAGAACATGTTTACATCTAGTGAACAATTTGGAAAGACCAGCAGGTGATACAGATAAATTTTATAAGGTTCATCCTATCATCGACGCTGTCAGAAAGAGATGTTTACAGCTTGAACTTGAGGAAGTACTTAGTGTTGACGAGCAGATGATTCCTTACACAGGAAAACTTTCCGTAAAACAATATGTGAAGGGGAAGCCCTGTCCTTGGGGAATAAAATTATTTGTCTTGTGCGGAAAAAGTGGTCAGGCTTTTGATTTTGTTTTTTATCAGGGTAAATCTACAGAACTGAATGCAGATAATAAAACAAAACATGGATTAGGGGCATCTATCGTTCTTCAACTAGCCGAAAGAATTTCCACCAGTGAAGGCCACAAATTATATTATGACAATTATTTCTCATCCTATGAACTACTTGAAATTTTATTGGCCAAAAAAATATATGCTGGAGGGACTATTCGAATAGATAGATTTTACAAACCTCCTGTGTTACCAGACAATGAAATGCTGAAACTACCGAGAGGTTCCGTAGATGAAGTCGTCAATAAAGAAAAAAATGTGCTGCTAGTCAAATGGTTAGATACAAAGACTGTGAAATTAGCCTCCAATTATGTTGGTGCAGGTAATTTAGACATAGTTAAAAGATGGGACAAAAAAGGCTCTTGTTACGTAGATGTTAACCGACCTGAAATTGTCAAAGATTATAATTATGGAATGGGCGGAGTTGATCTAATGGACCAGATGATTAATTATTATCGAATATTTATTAGATCGCGAAAGTGGACATTGCGTGTTATTATGCACATGATAGACTTCGCTCTCACCAACAGCTGGCTGGAATACAGGAAGGACTGTATCTCTATTTCTAGACTTCAGAGTCAGAGTTGCCGAAAGCCTAATAAATATGGGCAATTCAGTTAGTAGAAAACGAGGAAGACCAGCATCTTCATCTCCTAAGCCTTCTATTTCAACATTTAAAAGACGAGGAGAGAGGAGACCATTTTTGGAAATACAAACGGACAATTTTGGTCACATACCGGAGTTTGATTCTAAGAAGGAGGCTACTAGGTGTAAAAACACAGATTGTAATGGACGTAGTCATGTGTTCTGTACAAAATGTAAAATACATCTGTGTTTAATTAAGGCTAGAAACTGTTTTGAAGCTTTTCATGAACAATAAATATGTAATAATAATTACTTTGTAGTAAATATATTTTTAGTGTTGAGTTTATATTTAAGACCAAGTTTTTTTTATTTTATCTTACTAATTGAATACTTTTGAAATATAAAAACACATAAGATTTTTTTTTGAAAATAAAAAAGTCAGGTCTCAAAGGGTTACGAAGCCTACGTCTGTTTATACCCACAGAATAAATAACAATCAGAATACCCTCTCTCAAATGCCGCCTTTGAAGTGTGTCAGTACGCGATCGCCATATTTTAAACGGAAACATGGACTCGGATTGAGAAATTTGTGACAAGCTACGACAGAATCGGAATTTAAATTTTTGAGATTAATAATTTAGTAAATTTGAAAGGATTTAATCTATTCTTCAACTAAAAGTACGACATAAAATATTGCATATTATGGGTTAACTAACCGGGTTAACTTTTTTATTCCTGAATTAAGATATTAAACTTGGATTGTACTGAATTAAATATATACGAGAGTTAGTTGTCTTTAATCTAATACAATGTATAAATTTGGTCATTTAAAGAGAAATTTCATTTGACTGTCTAAAAATGAATATGTATGTGTCAACCCCATACAAAACATTGTTCTACTAAACAACAAACGTTGTCGACGATGATTTACATTAAAATTTTTTTCATAGAGCCCAATTCTGAAAAATAAAAACGTTTATAACTGACCGGATCAATTCATAAAAAAATCTAGTCTCATATTCACATCGACAACGACATCTCATCCATTATTGGACCCCTTATTTAGTCCGCATCCCTTGTGGACATTTCAAAAAGATTCATTCCATTTCAAATTTATTGTTAAGTTAATTACTCTTTTGAAAAACGCTTTCCAGTCTCTTTCAGTGGAATCCTTTCGTTTTATTCAAGCTTCCAGCCTGAAAAAATATCTTGGTTGACAAAAATTAATATTCGGCGTTTTGCATATTCATGAAATCTAACGACCGGATCGACAAGGTCGAATATTTATCTCGGTAAAAAAATCTTTGGATGGTAACGAGAAAAAATTACATCAACTTGTATATTTTAACTAAAAAAATCTTAGTATGTTTGTAAAAAAACACTTGTATGTTTAAAATCTACAGGCACCTATGCAAATGCTAGAAAAATATACTATTATTCTAATCATTGAAAGGCATATCATATTTTCCTTGAGTATAAAGTGGATAGCCTGTGTAGGAAGAGGTTTGGATACAGACTATGTCCATTAGCCACAGATCATATGAAATAACATGTTATACACTTAAAATTAAATGTATTGTAATTTTACCTACTTTTAAAGAATACGCACTCGAAAGTATCGATTGTAATGTACCGTTTCTAAATTTAAAACGAGCGGTTCTTAATTTATATAAATATATTTATTTATGAGTTTACAGCACGAAAATATCTTATCAACTAACTTTAACTCATAAAATGTCTGCTTGTATACACAAGTTATTATGTAGGTACTAGAATATTCTGGAGTAGTCCACCTCTAATTCGTTTGTTTGACGGGTGGAACTCTCCCGCAGTCGATGCTTCCGGACGCTTCTAGAAGGACAGATCATCGTCGTCTCGAGATGCAACCGTTATATATGCTACGTCGAATGCATGTTCGTAACACTGCTATCCTCTTAGATCTGAGCGTCCCGATCAGCAACTCTACATGTAGGTCCAGGTTGGCAGAATCTACAGGACTCTTCTGCTCTGAATGAACCCCTCAGAAAGAAATACCACTCTACTGTCTTTGAAGGACACGATCTCTTGCTTCTGACTATCTTTCAATCCAGATTTTCTAGTACATGGCCTATCTTGGGTAAGGCCAAATTCTTGATGTCATAATTGTACACTATTTTCTTCAAATTAGTTAGAGCACGCCATATATCGTCGTAGGTTGCCCAGTCTGTATACGACTCCCTGGTCACCATATACAGCAAAGATCGAGGACCATCTTAATGTAGTAATCTCAGTACTGTTACGTAAAAATATGAGTCATATTAAAAACATGTAAACATCTTGTTTATTCACTTATGTTTTAGATTTTACGAGACCCTTCGATTTGCTGGCAGAAATTTACCTAAACCAGTCGAGACGATGACCCGGATTTACCTTCTGGACGAGCCGATGTGAAAATACCAGTTTACCGCTAGTCGAGAGGGCTGTCGATGTTTCTAGCTTAACGGTACTGGCATATAAAGCAGGAGCTTTCATGGAAGGGAACAGTTACTTTGAGCTTTCCGCTTAATAATATACGTCTTTAGACATTAAAACGAGGACTCAGTCATGTATATAATCTTAAGCGATATTATTGTTATAATATTTGAAATTTAAAATTGGCCTTGAATGATCATTTAGTTTTTAAGTACTTTTTACCAACTATATTGTGCAATATGTCTCGTTAGTCAAATTCACTAGATAGATAAAATAAATTAAAATAATTTACATAAATAACACTTTATCTATATCGTAAAATGTAGAAGCGCTCCAAATAACTTTAAATAAAACGATAGATGTCAGCGAGACCATGATTTTTTGCATTAATTATAACTAGCGCGAAATATATGGAGATACCAAAAATATACATAGAAAATATTCACTTAATTGTATTAATATATTAAAAATATTTGGACGAAAATCAAGTAAAAGTGACTATAATAACAAATTTTATTTTGCAAGCTAAGTTGTGGATCAAAATGATTTTGATCCATTAAAGAGTCTTTTTAAATAATGAGAATTTCTAATTTTTAACAACTTTTGCATGTTCCATGACTAAAACTTATTCTTCTTCTTCTTTTGGCATCATAATCCTGGCTGCGTCTTTGCCTGTCTGGCTATGTCCTTCCATTCAGATCTCTCGTGTGCCCTTCTCCTCCATTGTCTTATATTCATAGTTTTCAGGTCGTCTTCCACGTCATCCAACCATCTCATCCTGGGCCTTCCTCTTTTACACCTTCCTACCGACTTCCACGGTAACATCTTCTTTGTCGTTTTCGTGTCTTCTTGTCGCTGAACATGTCCCAGCCAGGACAGTCTTTGACTTTTCACAAATCGTACAATGTGGTACCACTCATTTAGTTCATTAACCTCGTCGTTTCTCCTGATTCTTCATGTGCCATCTTCCTCTTTCCCGGGCCATATACTTTTCTTAGTATCTTTCTCTCGAATGTCCGAGTTGAGCTTCCGCTTTTTTCGTCATTACGAAATCCGTAAATAGTCATTTTGGTTTCGATGTCATCAATCTTTTATTAGCATAGTATGTACGATTTCCACTGGAAATACCTGCATTCATTTCGCTACTTACGGAATTCTTCTGATTAATTTCTGTGCCCAGATATGTGAACGCATCCACACATTCAATAGTATAGTTGTCTATTGCTATATTATATACATTCTCAGGTGTTTTTTTTTTTTGATGGTCATGTAGATGTCAAACAGGGAAGACAGTTCTCCATCTATTCTAATTGCGGCTTTGAACCCTGCAACGTCATTTTTATGAGGCTGATATATTTTTTTGGTATACCTAGATTTCGGAGGTCTTCCAGCATTTTATCTCTTTTCACATTATCAAAAGCTTGTTTAAAGTCTATATTCATATTATATAATTCTATGTCGTATTCTTAAGCTTTCTCTTGTATTACTCTGAGTATGAATATGTTGTCTGTAGTGGCTCTATTTGGTTTGAATCCATTTTGATAATCAACAATTATATTTTGGAAGTATTCTGACAATCTAGTGTAGATAATGCCAGAAAGGATTTTGAATATTACATTTAGCAATACAATTGGTCTGTAATTCTGGCATTCCCTCTTATCTCCTTTTTTATATATTGGCTTTATAAAACAAGCTGTCCATTCCTCCGGCATTTGCTTTTTGGTCCATACTAACTTTATGAGATAATGGATTCTACCCCACAGTTCGAGTCCTCCATATTTCAACAATTCTGCCGAAACTCAGTCCGATCCTGGCACTTCGATGCATGTTTCCATCATCAACTTTTCCTTAGCCTCTTTTATTTTGTTCCTTATTACTTTATGTTCTTCTCTGTACTTATTTGGGTTTTTGTTTCTATATTTTCTTCTTTGTTCCATGATTTCCAGTATTTATTGAGCCATCCAAGGTTTTCGGCTTTCTATTTTCCTTTGTAGAGTTTCTTTCTGTGTTTTTATAATAGAATCTTTGATTTTGCTCCACATAATGTTCACATTCTCAGTGTTTTTCATTTCTAATGTTAATTTCTTCATTTCTTGATTGATACAAGTTAAAGCCTCAGCACGGATTTCATTTATCTTGAGTAACTGAGTATTCACCTTGGAACTTTTGGATTTTATTATCTTTTTTTCCCTGAGTTTCATTTTTGAGACAAGGTGGTTATGGTCTGAGGGGATATCTGCTCCAGGAAAAGTCTTAACGCTTACAATGGAATTTTTAAATCTTAGATGTGCACTGTTATGTTGTATGGCAACTTAGGAATTTTGTCTCCCTAGATATCTTAAAACTTTACTATTTTACTCATGTACAGTCAATTTTGCAATATTGCGTAGTTTGTTGAAGAAATTGCTGGTGAATTAATGAGGTGCTTGTTCTTCAAAAAAAATTATTTGTACCATGACGTTTAGAAGGCGCTTAGATTCCTGTAGACCAGTTTTTAAACATTTAAATATTTTAACTGTAATTTCGCTGTATATTTTCAGTTGTGTTGTTTATATAACGTCACATAGATGCAATTTTTTTATTTGCAGAAATGATGTTTCCTTAATGAGTAGTTACAATTTTCGTTACAGAAATGATTTGGTGACCCCTGTTCGTCACTTGACCGTTGTAGGCAAGGGTCCTTGCCCAACATGCGTTCGTGTGTATAGTAAATTACCTAATTATGTTAAAGAGTCAAATATTTATGTATTTAAGAGAACAGTTAAGGATTTACTTCTGGTAAACACTTTCTATTCGATAGAGGAATAATTTCGACTTTCAGAACTAAACGCCGTTCTTCTGGAGATAACATTTTACTTTTCGACTGTATTTTATTTTCTTTCAAATTACTTATTTTACTTTAAAGTACCTCTTCACTACACTACTATAAAAAATAGATACTTATATACAACTACTATACCCAAAAAAGGACGAAGATTTTACAACAGACGAAACAATCGAACACAAATTATTTAACAGCCAATGCTAAACAAGCATAAACACTGCATTGATAGTGATTGCAAAAACCGTTCACATGTTTTAAATAAGATTTTTGCTGATTATGTATTTTGCTAAATTATTAAATAACACCAATACAACCCACGACCATCAATTAATTTTTAACGATAAATAAAAGTGTAATATTAGGACAAATTTGAATTTGATCTACTTTGTCCATAAGAGTGTCGTTACAGAAAGTTATTTTTAAACAGCATGAATCATTTTTCAATGATTGTGTGGATTTAAGAAATGCATTACTAAACAAATTTTTAAAGTGTGTATAAAGGAGATTACAATTATTATGACACATGGTTCTCCTTATTTCTCAAATAATATGTTCTTGTAAAGGCATAACTTTGATTATTGGGTAAACCTACATTATACGATACATCTGAAAAAATTAAAAAAAAAATACCATGTAATAAATTCACTGTTTAAATAAATATTCCGCACTCGTACTATATCAATAAAATATTAAAACCAATAAGCGATAACTTGTTGAGAAGTGCTGATTGAAACAACAGAGCAGTCAAATGTTATTCATAAAGGTAGTGTAAAATATATCGCCGCTTATCTGGTCCGCTAGTAATAAAGTTACCAGCATTTAATTGCAAAGCGGTCTTCTTAGGTGGAAAATATTTTATAACAATTTCTTGCATTGTTATATGGTAAATTATATATTAAGTGTGTTAAGGTTCGTATGCAATACTTTAAAATACGAATTTATAGATAAAGATATTTCTTAAAAGTTATCCAAAAAGTCCCCCAATAAGTTGTAATTTCTCTTGTAGGTCAAGCTCCAACGATCCCTTAATATAAATCATTCTCACAGTTGAAGGTTATGTGTGTATACAGTTTAGATATCCCAAATTTAAACTTTTTAACCATGTTATCCATCTCCCTTATCATTCACGATAATTTCTTAAAGAAATAAAAACTCCTATACCCTAAACTGCGATCTCTCTTTCCATGACCTTCTATATTTATTGTATGTTGACCAGATCCATCAAGATAATTTTATTATAAGGGTACAATTCAATGAAAAAATAAATCCATCATCATTAATAATTCACCGAAAAAGTTGGGATTGTACTAGCTCTTCGATACGGGCAAGTAACATGATATTAGTCCTTAATGTACATGTAGAGAAGAACGTGCTGAAGTTGTGAACGTAATATGTGACTTAACGACGTTTATGTCGTTTTGTGTTATGGACATACAGTGAATATGTAATGCAAAGTGAATTATACTAAGTTTATAACTTTATATAATACGAGGGGTGTACTGTACATTCTAAATAAAAAAATAGAATAGAAATAGAAAAATAGTTATTTCTTTTAAATCATTTATTAAAATCTAAGAATAAAATACTGAAAACTTCTATCTTTTACACTTCCACAAAATGTATGTGTGTTTGTGAGAGAGACAGAGAGATGGCATTAGACAAAAAATCTTTTTAAGTTATGTATTTCTACCATGCGTCTACACTGTATAATCTTTATCCGAACAAGTTGAGAAGGAGAGAGCTGTTTCTCTCAAGTTGGTCATTCAGAATTATATTGGTCTTTATTTAAGGCCTTCATTTTAAATATCTTCTTCTTCTTCTAATGGCGCTACAACATTTTGTGAGTCTTAGCCTGCTTAACAATGTTCTTTAAGTCTGCCCTGTCGGATACTTTCCTTCGCCACTGCCTGATGTTCATGATTTTAAGATCCCTCTCTACGTCGTCTATCCATCTTCCTCCTGTTCTGTTTCCTTGGGGCTTCCATCTCTGAACTACTTTTACAGCTCGATTATCTGGCATTCTTTCTAGGTGACCAAGCCAGTTTAGTCTTTATGACTTTACAAATCTAACAATATCTACACTCTGCATTAGTCCATCCAGCCCGTGGTTTATTTTAATTTTCCACGAACCATCGCTGCATTGGGTTGGTCCAAATATCTTCCTTAGTATTTTGCGCTCAAATATTCTCAGTTGATTTTCATCAGTGGTTGAGAGGGTCCACTTTTTACATCCATATGTGACCATATGTGTGTTTTGTAGATTCTAAGCTTAGACTCACGTTTCAGTAACTTACTTTTCATTAAGTTTTTGTATGCATAAAAGCACTTATTACCGCTAAGAATCCGTGCTTGTATTTCTTGACTAATGTTGTTGTTGTCATTTATTATTGAGGCTAGGTAGGGAAAACAGGAGGTATATTTGAAGGTATGGTTGTCTACCTTCAGATTCTCATGTTGATTCGATTTTGTGCACTCCATATTATTTGTTTTGCTTTCATTTATATATATATATATATATATATATATATATATATATATATATATATATATATATATATATAGACCAAACGTAGCAGTTTCTCGTTTCCGTTCTATAACTTTTTCGCTTAATACTCTTTTTGCGGCTTATTATGGCAACATCATCCAGATATGCGCATATTTGCATTGATCTTGTATTAATACAGCCGTTTATATCCAGTTTTCTAACAACAGCTTCTAAAGTTAGATTAAAAAGTGTTGTTGATAAGGCATTTCTTTTTCTAACTCCATTTTCAATATTAAAGGCCTGCGTTATATCTCCATCTATTCTCACCATAGCTTTGGAACCCTCCAGTGTCATTCGTATAAGTTTAACCAACTTATTGGGTATTCCTAACATAGATAGTTGCTTTAACATCATTTCTCGATCTACTCCATCAAAGGCCTGTTTGAAATCGATATGCAAGTTGTAAATAGATATGTTATATTCAACACATTTTTCATATATACCTCTTAACATATGTATTTGGTCTATAGTTCACCTCTTTAGTCTGAAGCCACATTGGTATTCACCAAGCATCTCCTAAATCGATTCCAGGCGGCTGTATATATAATTCCTGATATGAATATCTTGTATACGACATTTAAAACTCTTATGCCCCTAAAATTTTTGCAGTCGTTTTTCTCCCCCTTTGTACATAGGAAGCATGATTCCTACTTTTCAATCTTCTGGGATGACTTCTAGTGTCTATATGTGGTCGATTAGTTTATGGATATGCCTTCATAGCACATGTCCACCATTCTTTATCAGTTCTGCAGATATGCAGTAAAGCGAAAAATATTTTTACATTTTATATCAGACATGGTATCAAAATTAAAGCGGCCGTATAGTCGTGCAAGATGTGGAGAAGAAACGCATCTTCTATGTCTTCGTCTTCTTCATCATCAATAAAGGCACCTACATTTAATATCGCCTCCATCTCCAAAATTAAAAATTGTTCAAAAAGATATTTGTTATTTACTTTGAATATCAAAAATAGGGTTAAGTGACAAGGACAAGATTGGCACTGACAACTTATTAGTTTTTCACTAATTCGATGAGGGCAACACCATCGTTACGTTTTGTGCAGAACTTTAACTCTTAATTTAACGTTTATCTTCTTTGATACGCCAGTTCTTTACGTATAGGGAGATACGTTACGTTAGGCAGTTACAAAAACTCCCTAATGTAATAATGTACAAAGTGGTCCATTTAAAATACCAAACTTGTTCATTTCCGGTATAACCGGAAGTAGCATGCCTGTCACAATATTTTCTATAAGTTGTGAGATTTTGACATCTTACCATTTTAAAAATGAAATCGCTGAAAATAAAGAGGTAACAGCGACTCTGTCATCAACATCAATGATCCAAAACATCACAACTCGTTTAATTCTCTGCCAATCGTGAGTTAATAATCAACATAAATGAAGAAATATTATCTATTAAATTTCATCATCATCAGTGGCATTATAGCTCGTTATGAGCTGTAATGCCACTGCTCTTCAAAACAATCTTCCATTCGCCCCTGTCTCTGGCAACTCTTCTCCATGCTTTACCTCCGATGGATTTTAGACAATCCTCTATGTTATCTCGATACCTAAGTTTTGGTCTTCCTCTGGCTCGTCTTCCCACTGGTCCTCTTCGGTCGAAAATTTTTCTGATCGTTGCATCTTCATCTCGCCTAATTACATGTCCTACCCATCGAAGACGTGCTAATTTAATATATTTTACAACGTCAGGTTCCCCAAAACTTCTATATAACTCAAAGTTGTAGCGCCTATGCCACAAACCCTATGGATTCCTCCATATATTTTTTTTAGAATTTTTCTCTCGAAACTTTTAAGCAATTCTTGGTCGTTCTGTGTAAGTGACCACGTTTCAGACCCGTATGATAATACTGGCCTTATCAGTGTTATTAGTGTTAGTGTTTTATATATGGACCTATTAAATTTTTTCCGTGATTTTGCTTATTTAGTGAAATATTCCTAATCAGGCTGAAAATATAGCGATTAACATCTCATATCCTCTTTGTACCACCCGCCCATGAAATGTACTATGATCAACAGAACTATCTTTTTGTTTTTTTGAATCAAAGGTCGCCTCTTTCTTAGTTTTGACATTGAATTAGATATGTGTCATGCTTAGTAAACTCTACATGCCTAATCTAAAAGTGATAACAAATAACAACCGTCCGTCGTGAATATAAAAATAGCACTGTTTATTGCCACTTGTTTTGTTGATACCAAACAGATTCGTAGTGTTTATATTAGATTCTATTATACATGGCGTACAAACTGTTATGTGTTGCGGTTGCAGTGGCCTCTATTGCAGGTAAGATTAATTGTAAGGAGCAGTAATAAGTTTTCGCAAAGTTGGAACTTAAGTTTAATGAGTATTTTGTGGTGTTTCGTCATTACTAGCAATACAAACCCTATTCAGACAACTAAATTGTAAGCTCAGAAGGATATTTGATGTCGACCTGACGCAAATTACTTTATCTTAAGTTGGCTGTTCAGAGTTGACAGAATTGTTGATTGTCAGTTCTCTAACATCTGTTTAATTTAAAAACTTTCATATTTTCATAACAATAAACATTGTTGTCAATAATCTTATAATTAAACAGAGTACAGCTCTGAAATAAAAAAACTCAATTAAAGATAAGTTAATTTAATAATTTCTTAAAGTGTCTCAAAAATTAATCAATGAAAATAAATCAAATATGAGCTATATTCTCGTAAGAAAACGTAAAGCTTTTTATTTTTGCCTAAAATATGGTACATAAAAGAATGACACATAACATTCTTTTAATCGCAGAAAAATACATTACTTTTAATATATATAATGGCTATACACCCCAGCGTGGAGTTGAACCGCGGATACTTTCTAGATCCTATTTCTTGGGTAGGTCAGTCCCTTTTGTTTATGTTATCTTCTTGGCGATATCTCTCCATTTTCTCCTGTCTTTAGTTTTTCCTCTCCATTCTCTGACTCCTGCCATTGGAAGGTATTCTTCAACTTCTTGCAGCCACTTTGATCTTTTTCTTCCCCTTCTCTTTCTTCCTCCTGGATTCCATTCTATCATTGCAAATGTGACCTAATCATCTAACTCTGCATTGCTTTATTTTATTCACGATGTCTTCTTTATCTTTTTTTACCATCGTCATTGTTTCTCCGGCATATAATAATATTGGCCTAATTATGGTGTTATAAATGTTCATCTTAGTTTTCTTAGTCAGTGTTTTGCTTTTTAAGTAATCTTTTGTTTGCAAAGTAAGCTTTATTCGCTGCTAATATTTTTTCTTTTATTTCGGACTTCCTTTTTCCGGGTTTGCTTATTGTAACTCCTAGGTATTTGAAATATTCTACTTCTTCAAACTCAGATTTCTCCTATTTTTATTTTTTCTTTCATTGGCTTTTTCCCCAATTTTAATATTTTTGTCTTTTTTTGATTTAATCTTAGTCCCATTACCTCTTCTTTCTCTTTTATTTCTTCTAGCATTTCTTTCATTATTTTCCTGTTCTTTGCAATAATAGCAATATCGTCTGCATATGCGATTATTTGACCACCTCTTGTTCTTAGATTTCCTTTATTTAAATTTCGTAGTATACATTCTAAGGCTAGATTAAATAGCGTTGTTGATAAGGCATCTCTTTGTTTCATCCCTTTATTTAAACTGAATTCCTCTGTCTCTCCTCTTTGTGAATTTATGCTAGATTTTGTAATTCTCATTGTCATTTCTATTAATTTTCAGAGTTTATATGCAATTTTTAATTTTTTAAGTGCTATCAATAATCCTTTCCTTTTAATTTAGTCAAATGCCTGTTAAAAGTCTATGAATAACATTTCCAATTTTAATTTATATTCTTTTGCTTTTTCCATTATTTGTTTTATTGTGTGTATTGCATCTATTGTAGATTTTCCTTCTGCGTATCCACATTGGTACTGTCCCACTGTCTTCTTAGTGATATTTGATAACCTCCTTTTTATTATTGATGTCAATAGTTTAATGTTGTATTTAGTAACGTTATTCCTCTATAATTTTCACAAATTTGTTGCTCTCCCTTTTTATGTATTGTTATGATCTGTCCTACCTCCCAGTTCCCTGGCATTTTCTCTTCTTTTCATGTATTTTTCAATAGTGCCAGTATTTATCCTCTCAACTCCCTTCCTCCGTATTTTATTAGTTCCATATTAATTCCATCTTTATCAGAGGCTTTTCCATTTTTGCTTCTCTGTATTACTTCCTCCAATTCCTTTAATGTTGGTTCTTTTGAAATTTCGATGTCTAGTTTATCTATTTCATCTGCTTCTTCTTCGGGTACCGTTTCCTCCTCGTTATTCATTTCTTCTCCTGTTGTTTCCTCCGTTAAGAGCTCTCTGTAGTAATCCCTCTATACTTGCTTGTATTATTGATCCTCTATTATCAGTATTCCCTGTTTATTTTTTATTTCGTTTCTTTTGTCTTTGTATTTTTTGTTTTGTTCTTTAATCTCTTTTTGAAAATTTTTCGTATTTCTGTTTGTTCTTTCCTGCTCTATTTCCTGCATTTTTTGTGTACCCATCTTCTTTTATTTTGCCTTATCACCTTCTTAGCATTCTTTCTTAATTTTTCATATGCTTCTCTGTCTTCTTGTTTATCTGTTTTTAGATTTAGCCATTTAATTCTGGCTTGCACTTTTTTTCCTGTTATTTCTCTACATTCTTGGTTAAACCATCATTTTTTTTTACCCTGACTTTTACCTACCTGCATATTTGCACCTTCTTCTATTGATTTTTTGATCATCTCCCATTCTGTCTTTATATCTTCTGCTTTATATTTCTCTTTTATTTGAACGTTACTGCCTCTTCATATTTTTTTCTTACTTCTTCATTACTCATTTTATTGACTTTCCACTTTTTATGTTGGTTTTTCTGTGTTGTTGTTGTTGTATGAATCTGCACACGCACCTCTAAACGTTCTTGCATCTTTTATTGACGATTGTTTTCGTTTATTAATTAATATGTGATCAATTTGACTGTATGTTTTCTAATTTAGTGACCTCCATGTTACCTTATGTATTTTAGGGTGTTCAAATTTTGTTGAGCTTATTAAAAAACTTGTACTAGTTGCTAGGTTACATAGTCTTTGCTCATTGTGATTCATGTTTTCGTGTATTGTATACTTTTCTGCAATTTGTTGTAAAAAGTCCTCTTTTCCAATCTGTGCATTGAGGTCTCCTTGTACAAATATGACATCTTCTTTGGGTATTTTTTCTATCTCCTCTTTGACCCTGTCATAAAAGATTTATTTTTCGTCTGCATTGGTTGTTTCTGTAAGGGCATATATAAGTTCAACACTGATATATTAAATGGTTTGTTGTTGACTCTAACATAGGCCATCCTTTCGCATATTGGCTTGAAATTTATAATTTTCTCTCTTAGGTGCCCTAGCATCATGAATCTCACCCCTTTTTGCCCTTGCTTCTTTCCTCCTGAATATAACATTATAAGTCTTGTTTATCAATCTGTCCTTCTCTCTCCCAACGTAATTCTTGCATTGCTGCAATATCTATTTTATATTTTTTGAGTTCTTTTCCTATTTCTAACATTTTTCCTGGAGCTAGCATAGTTCTTATGTTCCATGTGCTTATTTTCAACTCATTGTTTTATTTGGCCTGTTTTCTTCGCCTTTAATTTTTGTTTTCTTGTCTGTCTTTCTTTATTTCACTTTTGTTATTCCTGAGTTTATCTGCCGTAATTTCCTGTTTTTTTGCCTCGTCCATCAACGAATAGTGTGTACTCATCCCTTGCTAGTTTTTTGAACCACCTCCAGGTAGGTCCTTCAGTTGGTTGGTGTTCCTATTCCATTTCCTTTCTCGACCATCTATTATCAGTTTGTTGCTTGAATTTGGACACGTTTACCTTTCTTTATTTGATCTTTTGCTATTCTTCGTATTTGTAATTCCTCTGTCGTTAGATCATTGTTTATAGATATATATTTTCTTCTTTCATGTCTTTCAATTTACTTCTGTTTTCCATAATTTTTGTTTTCTTTTCTTTGTTTGGCAGTTTGACTAAACATGTTTAATCTCCTGGTTTCACTTCTTCTTCTATATTTACGTTAATATTCAGTTCTTTTGTCATAAAGTTTCCCATTACTTCTTTAAGTGTTCTTCTATCTCCCGTTTCTATTTTTATTCTTTGTAATATCACATTATTTTCTTTTCTTATTCTATCCAGCTTTTCAAGGCGTCCTTTTGTATCATTCAGATCCTTTTTGATGTGTTCATTTTTTTTCCGGATTTCATACTGTACAATATTGCAATTAATTAAAAACGAAGAATGATCAACTTTTAACTTTATACAAAATATGTGAGTTTCTCGATCATAACTGAAAAATCAAAACATACCTATATACACGTCTGAATGCATATTGCTGGGAGATTAAAAACGGACTGAACCATAAAAAGTTGAATTCTTTCTTCTAAGCTAACCTAATAATTTTTGGGAAAGGGAAGTGTAGTTTTGTTCAAAATATTTGTTCCCTTAAAAATATAATAACGCTTTAGCTAAATTAGGCAAGAACCAATAAAATTTTGAGAGTGATTATGTAAATGTAAAATCGTTCCTGAGTTTACTAAATAAAGAGAGAACCGTACATGTGTGCATTAGAAATTAAATACTCTATTTTATAATATTTTAGTTGTCTCGTCCAAAAAAAGCTGCTGGGGCCACAAGTTGATACCAGAAGTAAAAGAGTTATTCCCCTACTGCAAAGACATTATTACCACCAACTCTATGTTTGAAATTGAAGGTTTGAACATTGATACCAAAGATTCTTCCGAGATACTGTGCCAGAATATAAGAAAGTGGCTAGATGAATCAAATAGCGATGTAGGCAAAATATCACAATTTAACGTTTGTATGTCACAAAGTAATGATGGACTTGAGTTTTATCAAATGAAGGTAAGTATTCAGTGAAATTAAATGCTTTGATATATTTTAGTTTTACTGAGAAAATAAAGATAGTGTTTTAGTTTTTCATTATTCATTATCAATTGATGCGTTCAATTAATCCCTTCTATTAGGGAGGCACCATAAAGGCAAGTCGCTTTAGGATGCTTTTTCCGAACTACGGTCCAAACTTATTGGCAACATGCTGTAACTTTGAAGACTATTAATGAATGCTTTAGATGCATAATTCATTAAAGATTTTCAAATAAATTTGATGTAGTATCCACCCTATTGTATATTTTTTTGTAATTAATGTGCTCGGTCACTAAGGTCACGTACACTAGGAAGATTACAAAAAAAAATGTTACAGTAAATAATATGTTATCAATGAATGGTAGCAAAATTTTATCGTACAATGAAATCATATTTTATAATGCAATGCAATCTCTAAGCAATTTTAAGGCGTAGTCTATTTGATCCGCATTACTTAGGATATCTCATTTGAAGCGATAAAATGGTCTTTTGGCTGAATATTGATGGCATTCGGTAAGTATATGATTGCCTTTGATAACTTTGACAAGAAGGTTGGTTGCTGAATGACATTAGGTAACCATTTGTTAATTTTATATGTCCCGTCTGAAGTCTTCTTGCCACAATAAGATCTCGTCAGAACAAAGCTGTAGCACAGAATAAATAACAATCAGAATGCCCACTCTCAGATGCCGCCTTTGAAGTGTATTAGCACGAGATCGCCATATTTAAAACGGAAAACACAGATAATTTGTGACAAGCTACGACAGAACCGTAATTTAAATTTTAAGAGGTTAATAATTTAGTAAATTCGAAATAATTTAAACTATTCTTCAACTAAAAGTACGACATAAAATATTGGTATTAAACCTGGTTAATTTTTTTTATTCCTGGATTAACATATTGTGCTTGGAATGTACTGAATTTAAATATTGGATAGAAAAAAGAACATTTTCTGAAAGTTATATACAATACTAGAAATAGATATATGCATATCATGGATTAGGATTTCTCATATAGTGAACATAGTCCAAATATTTTTGATAGTGTGAAGTGAACATTACCTAAGATGCAAACTTGCAGTTACACGATATAGGATGATGTTCTTCTGTTAAATATAATTGCACTGACATGATTTTAAATTGGGAATACAAATATAAGTAATTTTTAGCTGTAAAATAAATCAATAATCAACTGATAATTTTTTTAAACCCTCCTCTCTATTCGAATTGCCAAATATAGGCCTCTCCTAATTCTCGCCATTCATCTCTGTTATTTGAAAGACATTTCCACATTGGTCGTGCAGTTCTTTTAATCTCATCGCTCCAACGCATTTGCGGTCCTCCTCGTGGTCTTTTGGCTTCATATGGCCGTCAATTCCCGAATTCTTTATTCCATCGGCCATCCTTAAGACGTTCGTTATGTCCAGCCCATTTCCATTTCAGTTTAGCTGCCTGTTCGACAGCATATTTTATTTTTGTTCTATTACGAATGTCTTCATTGGTTTTATGGTCTTTGAGTGAGATACTCGGCATCTGTCGTTCCATAGCTCTCTGAGTTTTTCTGATCTTCTCCATGTTTATTTTAGTGAATGTCCAGGTTAGAGCTCCATATGTAAGTACAGGTAGGATACAGGAATTAAATACTTTGGTTCGCAGTCTTTGAGATATATTTTTATTTTTAAGTATGTATGAGAGTCTTCCGAATGCTGCCCATCCCATTTTTACACGTTTGCTTATTTCGGTAGTATGATTTTATTTGCTTACTGTGACGTTTTGACCCAGATATGTATATTCATCTACGTGTTCTATCTTTGTCCTTTGGATGTTTATCAACTGATAATGGAATTTATTAATTGAGTGGGAATTTACTAGAGATAAAAAACAAATTTTATTCATAAATGGTTTATTTTAAATTTTCACATAACTAATATACAAATACAAAGAATAAGATACTCGTCAGTATTTTGTGTATATTGCACAGTTTTTTGACTATTTTAGAAGTAAAATGAATACACGTGGAAAAAAAGTTGTTGATACAAATGTGCCGTTAAAAATTGTAAAAATACATTGTCCGAAATGAAATGAAAGTTTTTTTACTATTCAAAAGTATCCAAAAAGGTGAGAAAAATAACAATTAGTAGTTATGTAGTCAGATTTTAGAAGTTAAAATATACATTTAAAACAATTTCAAGTTTAAAAATTACAGTGAATACTTATTTTTAGTAAAATAATGTTATTAAAAGTTAAAATACAGTACATATTGAATTAAAGTTATGGCAAAAAAGTAATATGACTGACTTTGTTAAGGTCCTTAACTACATTGTTAAGGTCACAGTTTTCCGCAGCTGCAGCCTTCACTACTCCAACATATCTCAATTCCTGATCATCAACACAGATTACGCAAAACTCACAAATACTGTCTCACCGGTTTCCAAGAAAACAGCGTTTTTAAAATAATATCAAACATCTGAGAAATGAGAACTACCGCTTAAAGCTTCAAGTTTGTGAACTAGAAGATCAACTGGTAACAATGAGGAAAGAAGTTTGTTCAAATATTTCACTTGAAGAGTATAAGATATATAACTACTTTCAGATTTTGTCCATCTAGAGACTATGACACTTCTCTTAAAACTCTTAAAGTTTTTCGGACATACATTAATGTTAAAAACCGGTTAAAGTTTATTACGGGTTGGAGAATAACAATCCATGGCGTGATGGAATTGTGGGATGTACTAAAAGCTTATGATTTGAGTATCTTCTGTCTAGAAGATTGAATCAAGATGCTTTGGAAATTTTTATTTGGAAAAATGAGACAACAACACAGTAATTGTATCAACCCACTATAATTTAATTTCAAAGGGGCTTTAAGAAATTATTATGTTTAAATTCGTTAAATTTTGATACTGAAGGTGTTTCAGATGCCATATTATTAAAAATTTTTGATTTTTCTAAACGAAGTGAAGTATTTGAGTCTACAACAGCGCATACTTGCAACATCGAATTTAATTAATGTATACTGATTGTAATGGATACTGATTATAGGTTAAATGATATATTGCAACAAAATATATTAAAATATATTTGCGGTTATTTAATTGATAAAACAACTCTTTAAGTTTATACTCTGATTGTTTTATTATTCTATGCCTGTTAGGCCAAAAAAGACGGACTATCGATTCAATGTTGAATATAATGTAAAACTGAGCAGTTGGTGTCCCAGTGTTTTTGCCATAGAGTTGTGAGGTTCTAAGTCCTTAATAATTTGGATATTAACAATGAGATCAGATGATGTTGACGCAAGTTTGTCAAAATGGTTGGCAAGTTCGTTGCCTGTTATGCCAATATTTATGCGTGGTATTTTGAAAGTGATAAGTTGGTAATGACCATGGATCTTTTGGACGATAGGTTGATCACTGAATACATTTTAGATAAATTGGATTGAGGTTAGAGAGTCTGTGCATATAGCAACTTAATTATTTGTTGATGAAATGTTATTTGATATATTTAAGGATACTAAATAATTCGCCAGTATACACGCTGCAAAAGAAAGAGATAAGGGAAGACGTGATAGGAGTATGTGACGTTGTAATATGTATAATTTTTAAATTTATTTTATTAGGGAAATTATTAAAATAAAATTTAAATTTTTATAAAATTCTATACATTGTAACAATTTTTTAGGTATTGGTATATAACTTGAGCCCTAAGAATCTAGTTCTACGTTCCCTATCTTGCTAAAATGTGTTGCGGTCAAACGGTGCATTAGCCATTTTTTAAACTTGAAATCGGGCAAACGGTTTCAAAAATATTTATTATAATTTCTTCTACAATTTTCAATCGTGTTACATCCCAAATTAAGCCTTGGCCTGCTATAATTTCTGCCTCCAATATATGCGGAACCTGCGAAAAGAAGAAATAGGCCTTGTTGCCCTTTATTATTATTTTTTTAATTTCGGCTTTTTTTTTTGTTCCTTTCTTTTTGACTCCTAAACACGTGAAGCTTTTTACTAATTCGTCATCCTACTTTGTCCTTTACTATGATTTGATTTCTGGCTTTTTTTTAATATTATTTACTAATTAATTTACTATTAGAATTGAACCCTAACAAACGTATCCTAACAAACATAGATGCAGATACAGACTAAAATCAAGAAAGCGCTTCCTTAAAGTCTTGCTAGATGAACCACCAGCGAGTCTTTAAAAAGAAACTCCACAACATGGCATTTCAAGCGAACTGTTTGACGTGACGCATGCTGGAATGTTTAAAAATTAACATAGCACCGACCAAGTCAAAATTTATCAAATGGGAACTGCTGACAGAAATTACAACAAGTGAGACTACAGAGCAATACAGTCCACATCTACAGTCCAATGCTGTGCTCAAAAACTATAGATTTTCACATATGAGAAAGCAAAAGTAATTGACCCTTAATATGTTGAGTGACTCTATGATTACCATGTACAACCCATCTGTTACATCAATAATATTACTATACTTTTTCGCCTAATGCGCCATCAAAAAGAAGTCACCTGAGGTACTCAGGTATGTTATGTTATTACAACCGCCATATAGATTGCTTTTACTTCAGTTTGAGCTACCACAAGTTTTTCTAATGAGAGTTGAATAACTTAAAACATGTAGACCAATAGTGAAGCTCGAATTGAAAAGAAATGCAATCGTCTACTTTCATTTGAACATCTTTTCTCTGTGTAAAGAGTGCAAAATATGGTGTTTTTCAATGGTAAATTAAAATAAATAAAGTTAAATAAAATAAACCGAAACTTTAATGAATGTCCACTCAGGGTTTATTTGAGAGCTGGGTCGTGGATAAGTGAATGACAAGGGGGTTGGATTGGGGTAACTACAAAAGGAGTAATCAGATAAATCTCCTGGAACAAACAACATACAAGAAGGTTCTCAAGCTATTTAAAATGGACGCCGCTTTGAAGAATCTTCCTGCTGGATGAATGAAAGGGCTCTTCCTTCCAAAAAAACACAAAAGAGGTTAGAAACTTTTTTAAAAGACATAACAAATTGGTTTAGGACAAAATTAAATATTTATTGCTGTCTCACCACAAATAGCTACAAATATAAATAAATAACAATAAAATACAAAATATCAAAAATAAACTTACTATGCTATATCCGTTTACAAACGATTGAAGTTGGAGTTACTACAAAACTTATAATTGTTACTGGGCGACAATTTGTAACGGAAAAAAGTAGAAATGAAAAATAGCTTTTTAAATGAAACTATGCATAGAGGTTAACCTTTTTCTAAAAAAACAAACCAAAAAAGGATCTCTTATGATTAGATATTTACCAAATGTCAAAAAAAATAAAGCTAGCTGTCAGATGTCAACACTAAATTTTAAAACTGAGAACAATTAATATGACAGCTAAACCACACACTATCATCTACAATTTTAATTGTTACAATTTTTGAAACTGTTATAAAAGCAATTATTATTAGAAAATGTTTATTTTCCTTTAAAACTCAACACAAAGAGTTAACTGGATTTCACTAAAATTTCTTTAAAATTTCTGGGGGTGGAAACTGGACTTACACTCTCCACCACAGGAACAAATTTATCTCCAAATTGCAGAAATATTCTGAAACGGCTTTTTAGGACAAACAAATTGAGGCTGGGACGCAAATTTTAGACTTGGCTTCTTAAAAAACTGGAACACATGTGGGTGGGTACCTTTCAAATCTGTTGGAAACGCTGCAAATCTCTTAGATACAAATTTCTTGGATGAGAGATGACATAAAACAAAAACAGTCATTACTCTTAGTAGAACTGACACATTACATTGAATATAAATCATTTTTTTTTTCAACAAATTTGCCGGTTCTTGACGCCGACACTCACAGCGTCTTGACTGTTCAAAGATTCTTCCAGACCTTATAACTGCACTATTAACTGCTCACCAAACTACCTATTTTCCAAAACATAAGACGAAAAACGAAAAAACATTACAAATTTGACGAAAAATTTGGACTAACCTGAAACCAACTACCCCTGACAGCGGCCTCAGTGAAAGTGATGTAATTATCTTAGAGTGATGTAAAATTCATTCGCCCATCTCGGTAAAAACCAAACGTATAAACGGGAATATTTATTTAACGCGTAATATCCTAAGTGGCTCTTAATCAAAGAAACCAAAGAAATATGCATCTGTGATATATAAACAAACTCTAAAATGTGTTTATTATCGACCTCGGCGAGGCAAAAAGATTTAACTTTTACGATAGGAAACAGAAATACAATGAAAATATTCTTGGGTGTTTTAATACATACGGGGTGATTTCAATATATACCCAAGAATTTAAAAATGCTACAATATATCTCATATATATTCCATTTCATGTAACATTCTCTGTAATAGTTTTCTAAAAAAAACTATAAAAAATCTGAAATTATTATAATAACTGTATTTTTTTGTCTTTTTAGAAAGTTTTCGAGTGCCTTCGGATCCTTAACAATCCAGTCTTCGAGAAAAACGCCAAAGAAATCGTGTACGACCACATCGCAGATAGAAGAATCTTCAGATCTGTAATGAATTATTTAAACCAAGAGAAGACTGAAGAGAACCAAAAATCTGTGAATGATTTTCTAGGTTGTATCAATTTCCAACCAGATAGTGTGTTCAATCGTCATAATTAAGCATGTTCATATTTATATTATATTTTTTCATTATTTAACTTAGTTTTTTTATATGTACCTACTGCTAGATATTTTTATTAAAAATAGTGTTTGTCGCTACATGAGATTTATTTGTTGAAAATGATTTTTAATTTCACTATTTGAATTATTGATTATTATTTGTATTAGAAATATCATGATACTTTAGTCATCAGAGACAATATGCCGCTTAACCTCTAAGAATCATATGAACAAGAAGAAACTTGCTGAGAATGATAATTTTGAGACCCCAAAAAGATGCAAAAGAGTTTACCATATCGTACCCTCCTAGCTTCCGCATAGAAGCCCCCCTCATAGAGGGGGACGGAAGAATTTCTACTAAGAAACAAAAAGAGACGAAGTCAATATAAAACCCCACCGAAATATTATAAAGATGAGAACGGATATTTAGTAGGAGGATTAGACGAAAAACTGGGCAGATGGGAGATATTTTAAAAGTGGATTAAACAATGATGAAGAACAATACCTTCAAATGCAGCAGCCACTAGAAGAAACAATAAACCGGAATAGCAATGATGAAGTACCAACAAAAGGAGAAATAATAGACATAATAAAGAATCTTGAATATGTTGCCTGTGTAAGTCCATTTCAAATAGGTAAAAGAAATAATAATAAGACTTACAATCTATTTATTTTACCACCAACGACCGGTTTCGCATACTATAATTTGCTATGCATCTTCAGGTCTGAAGATACATGTTAAACTAAATGCTGGAATTATAAAAACCCGTATCAGGGTGCTGTCTGTTAAAGAAAATACAGCAATTATGCCAATATTATATGTGGAATATGTCTGTGATTATTAAATATGACAAAATTGATTAAAACAGACAAAGCAAAAATAAGTGACACAAAACAATCTAGTAAATTGAAATTAAATAAATAACTAATAAATACTACTTACATGCCAATACAAGGATTATTATTTAGTGTTTTAGAAAACATAGTTCAAACTTTCCTGGTAAACTGGTGACGGTTCAGTCATCACCGGTTTTATTGTAACTATTTATAAATAAACTAGGAAGTAGGTATTGTGTAGATTATTTGTTGAAATGAATGTGATGAATAAAACCGAGTAAACCAGCTGACCACCAAAAAAGCTATGGACCAATTGCTCTACTGTCTATAATGTATAAACTACTCGAAAGACTAAGTTTTAACAGAATAAGTCCAACAATCCTCAAAGCTATACCAATTGAGCAAGCAGGTTTTAGACCAAATCGAGGTTACACAGACAGGTATTATTTCTCTCTACTTATATATAAGTCGGCTTTCAAAGAAAACTAAAGAGTTCTGCTGCGTTTATAGATCTCTCAGCAGCTTTCGACATCGTCTGGCGAGAAGGAATGATTTATAAAATCTTCTGATATTCCTTGCAAATTCACCGCTAGATTATTAGAAAATATGTTCACCGACAAAGTATTTCAAGTAACTATAGGATCTGAAGTAAGCACCCACATAAAACTCAAAAATGGTCTGCCACAAGGCTCGGTACTCGCACCACTGCTTTTTAGCCTTTACATCTCAGACACAAAAGAGTATAAAGATTGGACTTACTCGCAATGGGATTTAATAAAATGGAGTGATGAGTCCAGATTTGATGTGTGTGTTGGAAACAGTAGGAGTCGCGTCATTTACAGGAAAAATGAATCTTTTCATCCCGTCTGTCTGAAGAGAAAAGTCAAATTTCCTGCATATGTCATGATCTGGGGCAGCATGTCGTCTAAAGGTGTGGAAAAGTTATATTTTATCGATGGGAGTGTAAACACGGACAAATATTTAAATATTTTAGAAGAATCGCTTTTACCTATTATAGAACACCGTTTAATATCAGCGGAAGATTTTGTCTTCCAACAGGACGGCGCAGGTTGTCATACCTGAAAAAAGAGTTTAAAATGGATTGAAGACCATAGCATAAAAGGGCTTTTACCACTTCTGGAAAGGGTTTCTACTAGTCCCGACTTGTCTCCGATAGAGACTTTGGGGCGCAAAATGAAAAAAGCTTTGAGAAAACATCCTCCAGGTTCGTCAACGAATTGAAGGAAAAATTGAAGGAAAGAAGAAATATGGGACTCGTTTACATTAAACTTTTGTCAGAACTTGGTAAAAACTCTGCCTCGAATAATTGTGGATGTCATTAAAAATAAATAGGATGTAACGTTTACATTACGTTATAAAATATTTTTTATAATTAGGAAATTCAAAAATGTTGTTAGATACATTAAAACTTCTAAAATATACGCTGCGCTTTAAAAATTAACTTTCTTATCAATCTAACGTTGGGCCACCTGATATAGGGGCTCGTATAGTACATAGATGCAAGAATCCTGGAATGGGTATCGTTAATAAATGGAAGATGTACATTAAGCATAGTTACAAGTACGACCAGTTTATAACAGACGGCTTCCAAAAAAAGTACTTGCGACGCATATTTCTGAGATTTTTTTATCAAATATAAAGTGGTCGTGAAATTGTTGCCGTTAAGTTACCAATGACAAAGGAAAATCCTTTCTTCTTTAATAAATAATTATAGAAGAATCATAATCTACATCGTATAACCAAAAATATACTCGTTTTTTTTTTAATATATAATTTACTTGTAGAATTAAATATTTAAATAAAAAAGAGATAGCTAAGACTACCAAACGAACGATCCTACTTTGTAGCCTACATTTCTTCCAACAAAAAGTAGACTCGAACTCATAAAGGATATCGTAAAAGTCAGAACAAACGTTGATAAAACTTTAATTTGTCGTTTGATTCCATTCACTCAAACCCAAAGTGGCATCGATCCTTTTCGGCAACATATGCAGCCAAACTCGCTACAGCTTTATTTTGCTTCTTTAGTCACTTTTCTAGCAGCGTAACTAAGGATTTTAGGTCATTGCATCTGAATGAAAAAAAAGAACAAAGAAACTAATTGAAAGCTCTTACGATAAAACATTTTATTATGTTTTATGTTAAATTTGTAATGATTTTTAAGAAAAATTTTAAATCTACCAATGCAGTATCTTGATAAATGATTAATAGCACAAACAACGGGATATACATGGCAAGTAATATCAACAAATTCTATCTTAAATTAAAAAAATAGTAAGAAAAACTTTTTTTACACATTTTTCTCATTAATAGGCAAAATGCATGTTCAGTACATTCTGTAACTTATAAACATCCATAACAGCGATTACTGGGCCATCAAATGTTTCTTCGACCTCGAGTTAGAATATGTAAAAGCATCTATCATCTGCTCACATAATAATTTTAGAGTTACTTTGAATCTTTTTTGAACCTTTTCACTAGTATCACACGCCTTCTGTCAAAATCCTATTTAATATACTTTTATCGAATAATTCAATTAGAATAAGTATACCTTCGTGTAAATTTATTGCTTAAAGTACTCAGTTTGAAGTTGTTTGAACGACATTGGAAAATTTAGTTTAAATCCTACTGTCTTTACTGAAGCAGTCGTGTAACTAATACTCCAGTCGTCAAAAACGAAAATATCCTTCTAATCAAAAAAATTGTTTTTGGATTACATCAGGAACAAAGAACAATTGGATTTTTGTGGATTAAAGCTCACATAGGGCTTGAGCATAATGAGTATGTAGATATATTAGCTAAGAAAGCCATTGATTCTGGTGCGAAAACAGTTTATAAGCTCTGCATCCCAAATTTATTTGTAACAATCAAGAATATTGTAAACAATCGGTGGAAACAAGAATATCATGAATACAGTCAACACTCTAAATCACAATATGTACTCATACAACCCTCAATCCCGAGTGAATTTTGGTTTAAAAATTACTCTGTTCCACGTAGATTCATTACATCTATTATCAGAATGAAATCAGGGTCCTGATTCTAATTGAGATTTCGACTCAAAACATGTCGAAATTAATATGGCGACGTCGAAATGCGACTTTGCGAACCTTGTGGATTTCAGCTGAACTAACCAAACGACGTCACTAGTTTTCGACTTATCGAAATTAATTTCAACTTCAAGAAAGTGGTTGAAATTTCATTTCGAGTCGAAATTAATCTCTGACATGACTGACTGGACTGGGAGAAGTGAACTTAGGTTCAGTTTAAGTAGGCGGTGTTTTGATCCTTGCAAGGAAAACTGAGGCAAAAAGTATCAATATGGCTGTGTTTTACGGACATTTGCTAGTTTTGGAGGAATTAGAGTGGTTAGATATCCGACGTTCATAACGGAGGATAAGAAGAATGTTACGGGATACTTAAAATTCTTTTTCACTAAGTGATGCTCAATTTAGGCAGCAATTCCGGCTTAATAAACAAGCTGCAAATTATTTAATATTATTAACCATATTTGGAAGAAGGTGTTTATGCCTCTAGGATACCCAAAATGTTTAGGGTTAGTATTACTAAGCTGCAGTAAATTTAAAAATATATTAGAATATAACCACTAAGTCAAATCTTAGTGGTTATAACTTAAGGATCTCCCACATCTCGCCTTTTTTTTTCTTGCCATCTTTTCTTTCAATTTAAAATATAATTGAGAATGGCCAATATTTATGATTTAACAACTCAAACAAGAAAAAAAAAGACGTTCACGTAACGTAAACAAAACATTCAACAAGCGTAGTGCAGCCAATAAACAACAGGGCCAACCCAAATTTTCAGCAGTGTCAAAATGATAAAGTAAATATCCCCAGTTTTAACTACAATCGAAATGAATGAGAATCGCTAGCGATTGCGACTGTCATGGCGTAGTCGCTTTTAAATTTCGACATCGAAATGAAATAGAATCAGGGCCCATGACACGCATGTTATACGGCTCATCTGGCAAAACTTAAAATTGTAAATTCCAATTTATGCGAAGTTTGTCAAGAAGAGACAGGGTGAGAAATATAGACGTCAGTCTACATACACTTGTTTTATAAAATCTTCTTTATCTACTTCTTGGAGATCTTTCGATCTGTTTAATTCTGCAGCTGCCTCTGGTTAATTTCCTGGGAGGTAGATTGCCAACTATCCCTCCATCGTTCTGAAGCTATTTTCTTGTGACATTTTAAATTAATTACTATTTAAATGGGAATAAGCCACAATTAAAGGTTAAAATACATTTATTGACGTTTCAATTTCCACTTCGGAAATCGTTCTCAAAATACAAACATTAGTAAATTAAACAAAAAATTTGTTTAATTTACTAATGTTTGTATTTTGAGAACGATTTCCGAAGTGGAAATTGAAACGTCAATAAACGTATTTTAACCTTATATTCTGACTAACGAAAACAGAATGTTGGCTGTGTGTAAGAAAGCTTTCATGGAAGTTTTGAGTATAACAAGGAGACGAATTGATAGAGTTACAAAAAATGTCTATAAAACTTCCCTTAACTTCCCTTCCTGCAATAGAAAATCGAGATGACGATAGAAAGCTGGAAAGTACATGTTGAAAAAAAATGCTGTTATGGATTTTATTAACAAATTCCGCGTAATTGAATCTCATTATTCGCGGGGACAAAGCCATCGGTTATATCTGGATTCTTCTTTGAATATAAAGTCGATGTGGAAAATGTACTTAAAAGAAAATGAAAACTTTCTAGTAAAAGAAAGCTATTTCAGGAAAATTTTTAATACACAATATAACCTTGGTTTTGGTTCTCCTAGAACCGATGCATGTTCGACATGCTTACAATTGACTGAGAAAATAAAAGCGTGCCATGATAACGACATGAAAGCCAACTTAATCATCCAAAGAAGGGTACATACGTTGAGGTCCAAAGCATTTTATAACCTTTTAAAAGAACGGGATGAAGGTCTTTTGACTGTCAGAAAAATCAAGTTTTGCCTAAGATTTCGGATCAACGGGCGTATTATTTACAGAAGTAATTTAAATCCATCTAATCCATCACTTCTTTCCGTTGGACCGAAAACGAGTACCAGAAGGGTTCGAACGAAGTTGCCTCCTGCATTTATTACATTCTTGAATCTGGTAATTTTGGAGATATTCATACTATCAGGCTCATGTGTGATAGATGCGGAGGCCAAAACAAAAACACGACCCTCATATCTACGTGTTATTATTGGTTTTCTAGACAAGATAAAATTAGAAATATTGAAGTAATATTCCCAGTGAGGGGACATTCTTTCATGCCTCCAGACCGGGTTTTTGGAAATATCGAAAAGGATATTAAAACAAAGGAGATAATTTTAAAACCACATGAATATCTGAAGATGTTTTCAATGTATAGTACTGTTCATTGGGTTGGAGAATTAGTCGAAATATATATGACTGGAAAAATAAAACAAGCAAGCACATCAAGGCTCCAGGACAATGGCATTGTGCTTTCTCAAAAATGAAGAGGATTATTTTAACCAAAAGCTCTAAAGGCACAGTGTTAGTTCGCGGTGAGTTAGCTTATAAGACGGATGTTGGTGTGGGAAAATCAATAACAAAAAAAACTAAGAACATTGAAATAATGAAACCTGCCAAAATTCCGAAAAATAAATGTCGTTGTCAATAACAACAAAAGGTTGATGTTAATAATTTATTATGTTGTCATTTTGGAGAGGACTGGAAAAGTGATATCCATTTAAATTTTTACAAATTCATCATCATCCAAGACAATCAAGAAGACAATGCAGCACCAGAAAATGGAACTGTCGACGATGAAACGTCGTGTGAGAACGTCGAAGAAGATGATGGACTTTCCATTTAATTAACTATTTTTGAATAATTAAATCTGTATTATCTCAGTAAAATAAATAAGTTTAATAAATGATGTTTGTAAGTTATTTTCAATGTGGACAAACTCCATTAGTTATTTTCATAATGTAGAATGTCCAAATATTTTTCTAGAATTACTTAGTTATTTTTGAATAGTTTAAAGAAAAAAATTGTATATTAACTCGTAGTTGTCATATAAATGTAATAGAAAAGAAAAATTAGTTTAATTGTTCATATGAAATAGGTTATCCGTTTTTTTCGATTACTGAAAATTTAGGAAACATGGAGATTGTACACTTTGAAACTATACCCCTCAAGTGTATGTATTGTGCCCAATTTGTGTATTGTGCATTAATTTTCATGACAATTGGTGGCATATGGAAAATACGTATACAATTTACTACATTTACCAATCACGAATTGATGCATAAGAGATATTTTTAAATTATTCAAGAAAAAGTATATTTTCCTATAACTCATCCTGAGATTTCTATAAAACGACTTTAAGTATTACGCTGAAGAAATATTCGTACACAATAATGTTGGATGGCAGCCAAAACGTGTACACGTATACAGACCAAATTATTATATGTATATATTTTGGTGAAACGTTAGACTAATGTAAATTTGTACATTTCGAATTAAGTGGGTGTTTCTGAAATGTTTTCAGGTAAGAAAAGTAAAGGAAAGTTAAAAAAAATTGGTTGGCAAGAAAATAACTTGGCATAGTTGACGGTCGAGAGGTAAAAGTTAGTTGAATTTCTGTTTGTTTTTTTTGTAATTTGTTTGTAGACGGGAGTGATATATGGATAGCATCTACTTTGTTATTAAATGTGAAAGCTAGGCAAAGCAAAATTAAAACAACATATAAAGTGAATGAATGAAAATCGACTTACTAAACGAATACTTAATTACAGAGAAAAGGAAGAAGTATAGAATGCTCCTTGAAAATATTATTTCTAAGATGCAACAGTAGGCAACAAATGTCTAAACTAATTACTTTTTTAATAGAAATAATCCACAATTGTGGCTTAACCCTTATCCGGGTAAGGTGGGTTCAAAGGGCCCGAGACGACAATTCTTTTATCATAAACTGATAAAAAAAATTTATTGAATTTTATGCATCACTGAATTTGTTTAGAAGTATGTTTCCTTGAACATCTTCTTTTTCTTCTTCTTCTTTGTCAACCATTTTCCATCCACTCCTGAATGTAGGTCTCTCCCAATTGCTTCCATCTTTCTCTATCTTGCGCCAATCTAATCCACTGTTTGCCTGCCACTGTTCTTATGTCATCTACCCATCTTTTTTGAGGTCTTCCCATGCTTCTTGTTGTCGTCCTTGGTCTCCATTCTAGAATTCTCCGTGTCCACCTGTTGTCATTATACCGGGCTACGTGACCTGCCCAATTTCATTTCTGCAATTTCTTCCACAATATCCCTAATCTTCATTCTACGTCTTATCTTGGTGTTTCTAATCTTGTCTCTTAGTGATATTCCAAGCATGATTCGTTCCATTGCTCTTTGCGTTGTTTCTAATTTTTTAGCAGATTTTTTGGTAAGGGCTACTGTCTCCAAGCCGTAAGTACAAACTGGTAGTATGCATGTGTTATACACCTTTTTCTTTAAGTTTACAGGAATGGAGGTGTTTTTCAAGATATATGCTAATTTGCCGAAAGCGCCCCATGCCAGTTGTGTTCTTCTTTTAATTTCAGCATCTTGATTTGGTTTTCCTAGATTGATAACATGACCTAGATATACCTAGTTTGATAACATGACCTAGATATATTCCGTGAACATAGTCATGAGCTATTCAAAAAATTCATTATCATTTTTTAAATTATTGCGTCAAAAGGATTTTGTCACGTAAAGGGGCAACACGGGTCCTTCGGACACTAGTTGATATTATACCTAAAGTCTAAATCTTTGTTACAGAAGTTAATCTTGCAGTCAGGTAATGTTTTTTGTTGATTATTTAAACGACTTCTTAACGACCGATTCCGGAAATCCAATAAGAAAGTCTTAACGTGTATCAAACAATGTAAACATTTCTTTGATGTGAACATCTAAGAGATGCTTACAATATGTGTTATATCTTATGAATTTTAAAAACCGATAATTATTGTTGGAATGCAATAATATTGTTAGGTAGGTACCTTTACATGTTTTGAAATAAATAATGCATTTGCTATCAATCGTTTGATATCGATGTTAGTGTCGACAACTAAGCTCTTAAAATTATATTGAATTACAGTGAAAGTAGATAGTGCGAATAAAATGCCCTGGAAACCTTATCAGCTGCAGAATTGCAAGATATTGCTAATAATTTATGGGATTCCGAGGATGAAGAATCTCCCGAAGCAGGTGGCATTGAAAGTGACTCTGAAATTGAAGATCACCTTTCGGAAAAAAATGAAGAGGATGATCAGCAAGTAGTATTGGGTGATAATAAAGAAGAATGTGTAGCTACAAGTTCCCAGATTTCAGAATGTGTAATTTTTGAAAGTAAGGATGGAATTAACTGGAAGAGTCAACCACAACCGACAGGACGTATGTGATCCTGCGACATAAAAAAAATACAAAGTACACAAAGTAATGTTAGCCGCTGGTCAAAGTGTAGATGATCCCGTTGATTCCTTTTGTTTGTTTGTGGACGAAAAACCATTTATTGAAAAATGCTTACAGGAATTTGAACCATACAATAAAAAACCAAAAACTAGAAAAGCCTCCAGTTTTAACAAGGAAAAGGTGTCACATGTGCCCAACAAAAAAGGACAGGGAACAAAAACAAATTTGTGAAATATGCAGTAGAAATGTGTGTAACGATCACTGTATAATTAAAAAAGTTTGTAAGTATTGCAATAAAGAAAAATAAATGGCTAATCTATGGTTTTTTTATTATTTTTAACCTAATACTTAATAAGACAAAATAAGGGGGGGACAAAATTCTGACATATTTAAGAAAACCATCTAACAGATATATATCTCTAAAAATTGCAACTTTCAATGCAAGAATCCTGATATCAGAAGAAAAATTCATAGAAATGGAATCTGAACTCTTGATAAAATCAATTGGGACATTGTTGGAGTCGCTGAGGTCAGAAGGAAAGGAGAAAGCCTAATCACTTTAAAATCCGGTCACATTTTCTATCATGTCGGAGAAAACGATGGGAATGGAGGCATTGGGCTCTTTATTAATAAAAAACTAGCTGAGAATATCATATCAGTAAAAGCAGTTTCCACAAGAGTTATACTTGCAAAATTACAACTAAACACCCGTTACTCCATAAAGATCATTCAAGTCTATGCACCAACATCGAGTTACGCTGACGAAGAAATAGAACAGTTCTATGATGATTTGTACACAGCTGTTTCAGAAGACCAAGAACATTTTACGGTAATATGTGGCGACTTTAATGCCAAAATAGGAATAAGCACTGACCCAGCTGAAAATGCCCTCGGAAATTTTGGCACACCAGGTAGAAACTCAAGGGGCGAAATACTCTTAAATTTCCTATTAGAAAACAATCTATATTTAATAAATAGCTTCTTCTATAAGAAGATCCATAGAAGATGGACTTGGAAGAGCCCCGATGGTAAGACAAAAAATGAGATCGACTTCATCATCACTGACAAAAAACATATAGTCAAAGATGTTACAGTCTTAAATCAATTTTCGGTTGCCATCGATCATAGAATGGTCCGAGCAACTGTAGAAATCAATATTAAGCAAGAAAGACTGAAGATGATAAAAAGTAAAAAATTCAAACCTTGGATGCGCCCAACGAATGAACTTGACTTTGAAAAATATATCACCAGTAACTTACTCAGAAATACAACAAGAGAAGACGTAAATATCCTAAACGAAGAAATAGTAGATACATTAACACAAGCTCAGGAAAAATTTAGCCCTAAACATGGAAAAGAACAAAAAATTAGTAAAGAAACGAAACAAAAAATGGAATATCGTAGAATGCCGAGAAGTCAAGGAAATGTTGACTCACAAGATATAAACAGCATCAATAAAGAAATCTCTAAAGCCATCAGACGGGATATTAGAAAATACAACAACGAGAAAATTATAAAAACTATAGAAGACAACAAAAGCATGAAAGCATTGAGGAGAAAAATGGAAAATGGCAAAAAAGAAATCTTCCAACTTAAAGACAAAAATGGAAATATTATCTCAGATAGACCAAACATATTACATATAGTGGAAAGTTTCTATGAAACATTATATAAAAGTCAAGTTATTCCAGAGCTCATCGAACAACCAATACAAAAGGTACATAAAGTAGGATCAGAGGATATACCAGATACATCACGAGAGGAAATTCAACATGCCCTCAAAAATATGAAAAATAATTGAGCTCCGGGGGAAGATGGTGTAGTCATTGAGACAATTAAACTAGAAGGTCCACTTTTGATGTCCCGAATTCAAACACTTTTTAATCTATGTCTGCATAGTGAAAACATTCCAAGTAAATGGAAGAATTCGGTTACAATCCTCCTCCACAAAAAAGGGGATAAATTAGATCTCGAAAACTATAGGCCAATTAGTTTGCTTAACCACCTATACAAGCTCTTTACTCGAATACTGACAAATAAATTAGAAGCAAAACTCGATTTCTATCAATCAGAAGAACAGGCAGGATTTCGAGCGGGACACGGAACAAACGACCATTTGCAATGCCTTAAAACTCTAGTTGAAAAGTCTATCGAATATAACAGACCCCTTGCTCTTATCTTTGTCGACTTCCACAAAGCATTTGACACAGTCGAAACAGTTGCTATCTTAAAAGCACTATCAAAATGCAGAATAGATCACAGGTATGCAAATATTATTAGAAATATATACGAAAATGCGACAACAACCGTTAACCTCCATTGCATGACTGAGAAGATAAAAATTGGCAGAGGGGTGCGGCAGGGAGATACTTTGTCGCCAAAACTATTTATAACAGTTATGGAGTACGCATTTAAACGGCTAGATTGGGAATCAAAGGGTATTAGCATCGATGGAAAGATATTCAATCATCTCAGATATGCCGATGATATTGTTCTTATAACAGACAACTTAGGAGAAGCCAGAGTTATGCTACAACAACTACAGCAAGTAACCCAGAAAGTCGGTTTAAAAATAAACTATGGAAAAACAAAAATGATGACCAATCTCGTCCCCAATGAGCTAATAGAAATCGAAAAGTCGCCCATAGAACTTGTATAAAAATATGTGTATTTGGGTCACGAAATAAGGTTAACGCGAGATAACCAAACATGCGAGCTACTCAGAAGAATAAGCCTGGGTTGGGCTGCATTCGGAAAAATGAGAGACGTATTTAAAACAAATATACCGATCCATTTAAAAAGAAAAGCTTTTAAAAAGTGCGTTCTATCAGTCCTCACATACGGAGCAGAAACTCTCACAAAAACATCAGCCAAAAAATTGAAAAGGACACAACGAAAGATGGAGAGATCAATGCTTGGAATAAGCTTAAGAAATAGAATAAGAAACGAGGAAGTTCGTAGACGAACCGGAGTGGAAGACATTATCGAACATATTACAAGGCAAAAATGGAGATGGGCAGGACATGTTGCAAGAATGAAAGACGACAGTTGGACAAAAAAATTGCTTGAGTGGAGACCACGGACTGACAAGCGAAGCCGAGGAAGACCCCCAACGCGATGGACCGACGACCTCAAAATTGGATAGCAGAGGCGCAGAACAGAAGCAGATGGAAAAGTCTAGAGGAGGGCTATGTTCAACAATGGACAACTCAGGGCTGATTGATGATGATGATGAATGACTTAATAAGAATTTAATTTGTCATATCAATTTGCTATTCTAGTAGATATGACAAAGTATTCATTTGTAAAAGTAAAATAATAATATTCTTCTGCCTTTTTTATTCATTTTGTAAAGATTTTTTTGTTGGTACTTTATCTATGAGCTGCTAATTACCATATTCTTCTCTCCGAAGGGTTTTCACAGAATAATGAAAGGCAACAACACCGTAATCTTTTTGCAGGGTATGAGTAGATATCAACACCTCTTTTCAAATAAATTGGCCTGCTAGATTTACAAAAGTTTTTGTTTATTTATTAATTGAGTCCAGTGGCGGCTTTTGGGGGTAGGCAGGAGGGGCCGGGCGTACCCAATAGTTTTAAGAGCTTTAAAATTGAAAAACATATATTCAAAAATTATGTTAATGCATGTAAATAACTTTTAAATGTACTAAATCACTTAATACATTAGCGTCCGTTAAAACAACTATGTTATTATATTACCACAGAAAGCAGCGAATCGTATTCAGGCATTTTAAATATCATTAATAGGCCCAATCAGAACTGGCCTACCCAGCTCACATAAGATCCCCGTACAAAAAGCGTTTGAAGTTAAGCAGCTTGCCGGACAACGATTTATATTGTCGTGTTTATGCTTGCTGTGTAGGCCCAGACAATCGGGCCTACGCCGATCATCCTTGTCACTTGTAACGTAATTATCGAATTATATTTTAAATTATGATAAAAAATATGTAACATAATCTATAATTGTAACATATTTTTAAACAAACAACACAATTGCAAACAAGTGCGCGGTTGCCCAAATAAATTTAAAAAAATCGTAAAATTCGAAAAAAAAAGTTTCCCACTCTCATAAAAAAAAATATGTATACACACACTGGCGGCTACAGAATTTTTTTTTGGGGAGGTCATGGATCTTGTGGGTGATTACTTTTCTCTGATGCAAATTCACTTTTAGTCTTACCACCAATAGGATAAGTGGATTTTCAAATATTTTTAGGGGGGGGGGTCATGATTCCGTGACCCCTCCCTCTGGATCCGCCACTGATTACACATAGCTATTTGTATTTTGCTGGCTTGGCCTACCCAAGATTTTAACACACCAGCCACCACTGATTGAGTCTTTATTTGGCTTCAAATGTTTATTACACGGAGATATGCTCTTGATATTACAAAGAGTCACATATTACTAACATTTTCATGGTAAGAAGAGTCTTTTATCTTTTTGATTAAGGATTTTACAGACAATTTTTGTTAGTGGTGCCAACACAGACTGGTCTCCCTTTCATGAAATGTTGAAGAAAATTTATATGTGATTCATGATGGGTCAAATGACCCAATAAAAATATCCCATGGGCTTGTAGTCTTTAAGAAGACTGTCACTTCTTTTACCACTTGGTGATTTGTGCTTTGCTATTTTACCGACTCTTGTATACGCTATTCTACTGATGTGACTGTTTTGTTCTTTTTTTCTATTTAGTGTCCATTCGATTGTACCCTGTACATTAGACTTTTTAGTGATCTCGTTACTACTTATTCAAGTTTACTGTAATTATTCAGAATATTCTCATTTCTAAATCCGTAAAATAGTTTCGAAACACAATTCAGATTTCTGCTTTAATCTGAGCCTTCTAAAAATTGCAAGGCAAAGCAGACGTTGATAAAGATGTTAATAGAGACATGGGGAATCTAAAATTTGCATTTCACGACATGTCTCCTCAACTAAGCAGAAATCTTTAGCGAATTGGTTTCTTGTACTCATACAGAGTAGATCCGAATAAAATGAAAAAGACAGTCAAGATTTGATTTCACGTACAAAGCGTCTATGTATCTGTTTATACGTATTTCGCCTTAATAAGGCTCATCAGAACAGCTATTCATAGGCGTTCTCGAAAGGCGAAATACGTATAAACAGATACATAGACGTTTTGTACGTGAAATCAAATCTTGACTGTTCTTTTCATTTTATTCGGATCTACTCTGTATGAGTACAAGAAACCAATTCGCTAATAATTTCTGCTTAGTTGAGGAGACATGTCGTGGAATGCAAATTTTAGATTTCCCATATCTCTATTAACATCCTTATCAACGTCTGCTTTGCCTTGCAATTTTTAGAAGGCTCAGATTAAAGCAGAAATCTGAATTGTGTTTCGAAACTATTTTACGGATTTATTATCAGATGTCGCTATTGCGTCCGTTTCGAAGCCATTTTAGTGTTGCTTCTTAAAGACAGGAAAGATTTATTTTTCACGTTAAGAACGCCTATGAATAGCTGTTCTGATGAACCTTATTATTTTTTTCATTCTCATTTCTGCTATTTTCATTATCTGTGTTTTGTTGTGAAGTTGTTGTTGTTGTGTCTGTCAAACTGTTGTGAAGAATAAAGAAAATGTTACAGTAAATACTGGTGATATTGCAGATACAAATATTTTGAAAGCAGACACACTTATTGATCATAGAATTAAAAGTACTACTTTGAAAAGAGGAGTTGGAGTACTTATACCAGAAATCATTAACCTCAAAGAAAAACAAGAACTATCACGGAACCAATTTCCTGATTCCGTAGATAAAAACGTCAGGTCCTGTTTCTGATACGTAAATCAGTATGCTAATCTATTTGCTCTTTGTACTTAATATCTTACTTCTTTTTCAACGTCTCCATAGCTGGATAGTGTAATCACTGCGTACTTTCTTTCTATTACTTTTTCTCACTTATACTTTATTATAAAATTGTATTTAAGACTTTCACAAGGTTAGCTATTTAGGACAATCTCCAAAGTTACGAGCTCATTTAACTTTTGATCTCTTGTTCAGCATTCATAGATATCTCACACTACTATTTATAAATTCCTAAGGAGTTGACACGCCTCATGTTCGAAACATCCGTTGTAAATTTTTTGCAACCGATAAAAACCTTTGGAAAAATATATACACATAACGCATAACGCGCGGTCGTCGGCAGCGCTATTATATAAAGTTTGGATTGGAAATAGGTAGAGGTTGGACAACGTTGCCAATGTGAGAGATTCAAGTTAAAATCACAAAATTTTGGAAAACTGAAGTAGAAATAAAATTAGGTTAAATAAGTACGTATATATATATATATATATATATATATATATATATATATATATATATATACAATCTTTATAATAAATAAAACAGTGGGTATAGCACATGTTAATAGTTTTATACTACGGTTACGGAGCGTACAGAATGATCACAAAAGTTAAAGATTCATACAAGAATATAATATTGTTCGAATTACTGGAATCATTTTTCAATATTCACAGTTGACAACACTGTCCACACATTTACAACTAACCAAACATTAAAAACATAACCTTACATTTCTCTGCCTTTTATTTGAGGGAGTTTTAGGACATTTCCCAATAAGTTTGTGTTGTTTTGTACTATTTTGTGTTGTTTTCAAACAAAGGCTATTGTGGGTCACAAAATACTATACTTGAACTGTATACGACAGGAAAAAAGTCCTATTTATAGATGTAACTCACTTTATAGTTCAAGGACAGTGGTCTAAATTCGTCAGGAAGTCTGACCATGAAACCTTACACCATCTTATATTGATCAACATCATCATCATTCTGGCTTTATAATCCTGCATGGGTCCTAGCCTCCTCAAGAATTTCTCTCCAGTTGTCCCTATCCATCGCCTTTATTCCCCAAGCACGTATTCGCATATTTCTTATGTCTTCCTCATCTACTCTGACCAATGGGACTATCAAGGAGCGTTTTTCTAGCTGAGTCATTTTGTTCTTATCCACCTCAGACGTCCTATTTTAATATGTTTTACTATTAAGTATATATTATATATTAAGTATATATATTTTATCAGGTTCCTGGTATATTTTATCAAGTTCGAAGTTATATCGTCTTCTCCACACTCCACTGTCATTCACTGCTCCATAGATTCGCCTTAGTACTTTCTTTTCAAAACATGTTTTCATTATTTTTTGTTAGAGTCCTGGTCTTTAGACCAATTTGAATTATGAATTAAAGCTGGAGTGCCCCAGGGTAGTGTCCTTGGACCTGTTCTCTACCTACTTTACACAGCAGATCTTCCTACAAGTCAAAACATCGTCACAGCCACATACGCAGACGACACAGCAATCCGTGCGACTCACTCAAACCCGTATATCGCCTCACAACTGCTCCAGACCAATCTCGACAAAATAAAGATTTGGTTACAAACATGGCGAATTAAAGTTAACGAAAGAAAGTCAGTACATATAACGTTCACTAATCGAAAATATACATGCCCAACTGTCTCATTAAATAACCAAATACTACAACAAAAGGATGATGTAAAATACTTAGGTATGCACCTGGACCGCAGATTAAGGTGGAAGAAACACATATTCACGAAAAGAAAACAGTTGGGTGTGAAACTCACTAAAATGTACTGGATAATAGGAAAAAGATCACAACTAAATTTGTACAATAAAATCTATGGGATCTATGGGATCCAACTGTGGGGATCTGCGTCAAGATCCAATATCGACATACTGGAGAGATTCCAATAGAAGACCTTCCGCATTATCATAAATGCACTGTGGTACATGCCCAATGAATTCATCAATCGCGATCTTCAGATGAAAACTGTCAAAGAAGAAATTGCCAGTTACTCCCAAAAATATGACAGACGACTGCAAAACCACCCCAATAGGCTAGCGAAGAACCTTATGAGGCTCCAGCAAACAGAAGGCTAAAGCGTCTTACTCCAAGCGAACTACTGACAAGATTTTAAACTTTTAAATTTAATTTTTTTTATTTATTATTAACATTATATCAGAGTCACAAATAATTTTGTTACTAAAATTATGATTTAATAGGTTATTGCCACTGGACAGACTCCTGCAAGTCTCTTGGAATCTAATTAAACAATTTACTTATTGTAATCCCTATATTACAGATTGTAAATAAATGGGATGTTCTAAAAAAAACTTTTTCTGTTTCGTTAGCTACATTGTCCTTATTTAAGTTATTTGAAATTATCTCCTGTGTCTAAAAATCAACAGTTTCCACTAATTACATGTAATGTCCACTAATTTTTACCTCTTGTTTAAGTTATTACTCTTTACTAAATTCAGCATAATTTTTTGTACAATCATTACTTCTTAATCACTATTTTCTTTTTAAAACAATATTATTGTTTTCTGATTATATTTCCAAATATATCTTTACTCAAACAAACAACAGTACCAACATCTAATAATAAAACCATTGGTATTACTGAAATAATGACAGTTTATATAAAAATTTATTTGGACGTAAAAGTCAAAGAAACTTTTACATCCAAGATATTCACGAATATATTGACACAGAAATTGATAAATAAATTCATGAATTTCTTCATGAATTTATTGTTGGTGTAATAAAGGAAAATATCCTTTATAAAGGAAACATAATTAATTAGTATATAGTTAAAGATTCACACTTAATGAAAAACTCAAATTATTAAAAGATCTTTTGTAAATCAGCAATTCAAAGGGTAAAGGGCAAGTATATTAAAAATCTTTAGGTGCGAGAATATATCAGTAACGCTGGCATCATTGAAAGGCCAACAGGCATCCAAGTCGACTGCCACACGAAAACATCGCCCCATTCAAAATATAGTCGAATTTCTAAAATAAACGTAGTCCTCTATCAGCTGATGTCGGCTATTTTTAACTATTTAACAGAAAATTCAAACATTTATAAGGATACACAACAAATTCCGTGCGATTTTCTCTAACGAACCATATGAATTTATCGGAATAACTAATACGTGAGGTCGCTGAAACGGAATAAATTAAATATTTTCCAAACGGAATTACAATTACTACAGTCTATTGGATATATTACTCAGTTAGGATAGTTAACTATTCAATATTTCAGTTTTCAATGAAATTTTTAAATAAAATATTCTGAATAAATACTAATCATCCTAATTTCTAAACAATAACACATTTTTACAGGATATTACTTACAGGATAAAGAACAAAATATTTTACAAACATCGTTTGAACCGTCTCTAATAGTCCAATAAAATTGACCAAAATAAACAAAAAAATTGCGAAGTGGCTGTAACTTGGTATAGACCTTTGAAAATGTATATATTTCAAGAAACCAAGAAGTCCCTAGCCACAAAGAGTGTGCTGGAGTGGCCACGCTTAACCTTTTGCAGTACAACGGGTCTCTCAGAAACCCACAAGTAAATAATATAATTTTTTTTTTTTTTTTTTTTTCATATAAATCACTATGAATATCCACAAGTTTGGTAAAGTTAGCATCCTAAGATCTAAAATAATAAGTAAAGATACAGTACCATAATTTTGTTTCTGTTAATAATATTGTTGAAATAAACAAACAAAATTGAAAAATATTTAAAAGAATTTAATTTTTCAAAAAATATAAAAAGTTATAAATTGAAATTTCGTACTCTGAAGTTTTCGAGGTCTGTTTCAATTACTTTTGATACTTTATTCGATTATGATAAATATTTTCATCCAATTGTACATTTATTTTCTTGATAGAACTGCTTCACTAGGTGTGATATTCTAGGTGTGAATATTCTGTAAAAAAAATGCACATTAATTGCATGAGTGACGATTTTTAAATCGATTGAAATATTATATTATATTGCATGCATATCTTTTATACCTAAAAAAAATCGGAGTCGGTAGCATCTGCCTCGTAAAAAATATCTTCTAATTCTTTGCTCCATGTATGCATTGAGGCACTGTATTCCTTGACAGTGTCTACAAATTTCCGAGCATCTTAACCCTGCTTTTCTGCACCCACATCTCGAAGAACAATCAGATGTACAGTTGCAGGAAATAAGTTGGTGCTGGTTGAAGGAGTGTTGTAATAGGTTGCAACGAACCGTTGATTTTCTTCCATCCCCACTGTTCCGGATTTTTGTTATTGCCAAGCCATAACTGAATTTTGTAGAAAACTCGTGATGAATGTTGTGCAGCTGCCTCTGATGTTGGTGGTAATAATTCTTGATTTTTGTTTTTGCCTTCAAAAAAAGAGTTTTACCAGCATCTCTTACTTCTGATTGGGTTGAATTTTCGTTATTGAAAGTTTTCACGACATTAGCCAATCCAAATTCATTTTACAGAAGTTTGAAAATTTGTAATTTTCCTTTCTGAAATATAATAGACGTTGTATCACAACCACTGAAGGCATGGGCATGTAAGATTGTATCTTTTATATGCTGGTACAATTTTTGGATTTCTGAAGATGAACATATTTTTCTGTTGATTTTGCCTGTGTCTGGTTTCATGAGAAATATATCTTTATTTTCTAGTGATAAGGCGATCAAGAGAACAAGTAGATCAACATCCTCGCCGACCACAAATGTTCGAACATTATTCGACATTTCTATTGCGGTTTTAACAATAAGTGTATCCGCATTATCTAATACTTGTTTTACCAGCATATTTTATTTTGGAGAAATTTCGTTAACAATGAAATTAATCTGATTTTTTTTTTGATTAATTGACAGTACATTTTATACATTCATCGAAAATAATTTCTACATATTGGCTATGCAAGTATCGTCGATGTTGCTTAGCATTTTTTGATACTCGAGTCATTTTCGTAGCCATCAAATACGATTACGGCATTTTTCCCAATTTTGTTTTCTACATAGTTAACGTACATAGCACATATTTGTCCATATGTTTGATTTGTCTGCCACATTATCCGATGTAATACAAATCCACCATCAATCACATAAATGTCATTGCAGCTCGGCAATTTTTCTTCAAGATTAACGGGATGAAACATGTCATAAACAGCAGATTTTTTAGTCTTCCTCATTCCAGTTGTATCATTAAACATTGAAAGTGGGTGAAACGGAGCAAGTTCATATTTGAAAAATTCCGCAAGATCATCATGGTGTTTTTTGGCTATTAACATTCTTTGGAAAAGTATCAAAGGATCAATTGCAACCAATTTATCATGAACTTTTACTGCAGAATTGACTGTTGCAAGAGATAAAACTGTGTTAGACCGTTTTAGTTTGATATTTTTAAACAGCTTTCCAATGATTCCTGCTATACACTGTCCGCCAATTTGCTTTGCTTTATGGCAATTTATCTTCTTGTCGTCTACTATTCCGGAGCTAAGAGACATTATTTCTTCGCCAATAATGAAACGGCTGTGTGTGGTTAGCCAATTATCAAGTTTTTCGACATCAGCATCATTTCTTTTTACGCGAGATTCTCTTGATTCAACGTGTTGCTCAGTCGTGCCACTACTGCTACCACAAAATTCTTCCATTGCTTCACAAATGTTGTGAAGAGTAGGGCCAGCAACAACTGGCCTGTGAGGATATCATTTGTAAACCCTCGACAGATTACGCCACCTTTCACTTTGAAACCTTTGTTGGCAGTTTGTTCAATACACATATTAGTCCAGATTCCTGAAAAAAATTTGTCTTTGCGCCTGATCGTAAAGTATCCGTTTGTAACAAATTTGTTATACTCTAGATATGTCCGTATCAGATATGTATTTTTTTCGTACAAAAAAACATGTACTTTTCAAATCAAATGATGATTCAGATCTTAATTTTTTTTTGTTGGTGACCATTTTGACGTAGATGCTTCATCATCAAAAAATATCTTCTTCGCCGCTTTCACGTTGCTTGGTGTTGTATAATCTTTCCCACAATTTCTGTGGACAACTACCAAATCACTTTTGCTGAGTAACTAGTGTTTGCCATCTCCTCGTTCGTTGCTGCAATTGCTTAAAGTTTGTAGGGCTTCTAGACCAACCGTTACAGCATCATCCGAAATGGGTTTTTCACAAATAAAACACTCATTGTTTTTAGTCATATTGAAAAGTGTTCATGCACATAAAAACCTACCCACGGAATGTTTAAGATGCACAATAATAATTGTTGAAAGTTTTTCTAATACTGCTCAACCGAAATATCTTACAACATACGGTACTGACGCACACTGTTTAAAAGACAACTAACCAGTACGTAAGCATTTGGTCGACTGCCGGTGACCGTTAGTAGTTGAGGATGAGGGCGCCGGGGTCTTTATACCTGGATTTCAGGTCGAGCACAGCATTTAATGTTCGGGACTCATCGAATTTTTCAAAAGAATATGTTTGTTTATGAGTGTAGAAAGTTACAGCCACTTCGCAATTTTTTTGTTTTTTTGATGATTTACGGCTTAATTTGCCTGTATTATAACATAAAATAAAAGAGAAGCTAATAGACAAAGCGAAAAGATCGTATTCTATCGCAAAAATTTTCCCATAAGATTTTTTGCTTAATGATCAAAATTTATTTATTTATTATTCCATGAAAGTACAAATACTAGTACAAGTATTATGTAATACCTTTCTCATATTTGATTTAATCATCAAATAGTGAATTTATAAGTAAGTCTGCTAACAATTAACAGTTTATATTTTTGTTCATCTCGCTGCCATCATATTATGATCTTCTTTTCAAACCTTTATTTAAAAATTACTTATATAAAATAACGCCATAAAACCTCCCAAAACCATTTCTCGTATAGCACATTTTGGCTAACGCCTTCAAGAAACACTTTTTCAGGTCCATTATCTACTGGAGTTTTTTTTGTTATCGAAAATCTCGTTAGGGAGAACAAAAACTTTATCTCATTATCAATAAATAATAATGGCTGTCACACGTCACTTACAAAAAGGCTTTCGAATATAACCATGCAAAATCCTTGCTTTTAAGACCGTGAGAATAGAGATATAGATAAACACGTCATTTAAGAAAGAAGCTTGTCTTCTTGTTGTGTTCCAAAATAGGCCAGGCATATATAGCAGTCTACAGCTAGGTTTTTATTCTCACTAATATCTTATGTATTTACACAATAAATTATTGATTAATAATTAATCATTGATTGGAATAAATCATTGATTTCACGTATATGAGGGGTAACTTATAAAAAATTAGTGAAAAAGTACAGCTTATTTGGCTTTGTTTTTGTGTTAAACAATCCTAAAAAGTGAAAATACCATTTTTTTGCATATAAAACGTTTCTTATGCAATTTGTATAAAATGTTTTAAATAAAAATTGTAGATCTTAAAAACTTCTTCAATTTGCTAGTTTCTAAATCAAAATACGTAAACAATTCACCAAGATAGTTGCAAAAAACCCTTATTTTTGCAGTAATTTATAAATGTTAATAACTTTAAAATCGATAAATAGCATAAGTAATCCTAAGTTTTGTTCTTACCTATTATTTTGTATTAATTTCAACATATTTATTTGATAGTTTCTTCCTGGTATTCTCCAATCACTTTGTTATCATATTTTATTAATCTTTTCCTAATCATTTTTGCAAGTATTTTATAGACTACTTCTAATAGTGCTATACCTCTATAGTTTTCGCACTCCGTTTTGTCTCCTTTTTTATAATTAGGACAAAAGAGCGCTATTTCATTGTCTCGGTATTTCTTCCTTTTGCCAAATTGTTAGTGTCAAGTGAAATATCCTTTCCTTTATCTTTCGCCACCTTCCTTAAAATCTCAGCTGGGATACCACTTTCTCCTGCACTTTTTTTTATTTTTTAGGTCTCTTATTATTTCTTTGACTTCATTCAAAGTTCGTTTCTCACACGTCCCTTGTTCATCTTCTTGCTAATTCTCATTTCCCTCAAGTTCCTCTTGTTGGTCTGTATTTAATAGATCTTCAAAATATTTCGCCCATCTGTTTAATTTTTCTTTTGTTTCACTTAGAATAAGCCTTCTTTGTTTCTGCAATACTGTGGATTATTCTTTGTAGTTTCCCTGGATTTCTTGACTTCTTGGTTAAAATTCTTTACCTCTTTGTTTACGTAGGCTTTTCACTTCCCTTCTTCTTGCCGTATAGTTTTAGATTGCATTTTGGGTATTTTCTTTATCTCTTTGTAGTTTTGCCCTGTTTCTTCTTGCCAAAATATTCCTACATTCTTCATCGAACCATTTATGCCGTCATTTTATATGCTCTCTTCCTATACACTTTTCCGCTGCTTCCGACATAGCTGTCTGTATGATCTGTCACTCTTCATCAATATCATGTTTGACTGGATTCTCTAGTTTTTTATTTGTTTCTTCCCCTAGTCTGTTTACAACCTGCTTCTCTTGAAGGCGCTCTAATTGGTAATTTAATCTATCTCTAACAGGTTTTGATATTATTGGTAGTTCTTCTTTTAGTTTTGCTATTATTAGTATATGGTCACTATTGGTATCTGTCCCTCTGTAACTCCTGCAATCGGTTACTACCTTATCATGTTTGCTTTCAATTAAGACATAATCTATCTGAATTTCTAATTTTTCCATCGGGAGAAGTCCATGTTACCATATGAATGTCTTTCTGATCAAACCTTGTGCTAGCTATCTTCATTTTGTTCTCTGTAGCAAATTCTATTACCTTTTTCCCATATTCATTTGATTCCTTATGTAAACTTCGTTCCCCTGTTATTCTTCTATCTCTTGGTATCCCCACTCTTAAACAGTGTGCTCTTTCCTATTTTTATTATTTAATTTCCCAGTTGTTTCGTTTCTTGTAAGGTAAGGATATATATCCTTATATTGTATATTTTTCCATAATGTGTATTAAGTTTCCTAAAACTCGCTGCTCCTAAGTACCTCTTACATTCCAAGTCCCAATTTTTATTATATCCTTGGATTGTTGCCTTTCTCTTGTGTGTGTTTTTCCGTTTTCCATGGTCATATTCCTTTGTCTTTCCGTTTCGGTATCATATCTCCCCCGTTGTTTTTCTTCTACTAGTTTTTTGCCAATTTTTTTTTGTATTTTCTTTTAACTGTTGATTTTGTTCATCCCATATCCATTCTTTCTCATTCATGAAAAACTTTTTATAGCCTATTTTTGTCTGTTTTCCTTTACTTTTTTCCTTCTTTGCTATTTTAACTATTTCTTTCTGTATTTCTTTTTCTTCTGCTGTCAGATCATTATTTATGTAGATGCGCCTGCATTTCTTATAATATGAATATTTCCACGCTTTCTTTTAGTTTCTTAGTTTCTTATCATCATTTGTATCTATTTTTAAACCCGATATAATCAAACTTTTCTTTTTACTTGTTTTCTCTAGTTGCTTCATTCTGCCTTTAAATAGCTCGTTAATATATTTTCCCCATTACTCTAGTTATCATGATTTCTTGTTTGTCTAATTTACTATTTATAGTTGACCTATATAATCTAGTTATTTTTTTCAATATCATTTTGTTGACAAACAATCATCATAATCTGGCCTATTTTTGGTAAACTGGCATAATGTGAACGTTAGCGCTCAGAGGTGAAATGATGAAGTAAAATAAAAATCTGCCGACAAGTTATTCCAGAGCATTAGCTTTGACGGTTATTTTAACGAATCCTTATATATAAACCCCAAAATATTATATTTTGTTATTTCCTGAAAAGATCGGCAGGATTCGATAAACTGACAGTACTCTGAAAATAGGCCTTTTTTAAAAATAAACTTCTATATTGGCGTTGTATTACTTTTTTGCTCTAGTAAAATACTCAGGCGAGCGTCACGGAACTAGCGCCACAAGATGGCGTAGTCACGGGTATCATCACAAAATAGCAGTTCTTTATATCGATGCACTACTCTCGATCAATTTGCTTCTAGTTATCATATAAACTGTGCGACATAAGTTAGGGATATAGCTTAATATTAATTAAACAACCATATAGCAATTGTATAACTGTATAAATCAATTAAGTCACTTCTTTACATCAACACTAGTTGTTTGTTTTTATTTTTATTCAAAGAAATAAATAATTAAATTAAATTTATAAGTTGTTTCTAGTTTATTACCTCATGAAATGAAGCCGAAAAATCACTTAAAAATTCTAAAAATTACTGGAGGCTATTTTTAACTGGAATATCTGGAGGAAGTCAATAGAAAAGGCTTATTATCTCGTGGCTGTCGAAACTTTTACTGCGTCATGACCTTTTTACATGCGTTTTTTCATTCATTTCTTGAAAATACTTTTAAAATGAGATTTTAGGATGAGATGTAGGAATGTCAATTTGAAGCTTATCACAAGTGTCTTTTACTTTGGAATAAATATTATTAAATAAAGATGGTTCGATCCTTAATTCTTCCAAAGCAAGCGCTAAGTTTAAAACTTCTTCTATAGCTTAACAAATATCTATGTCTGATGATAGAAGTAATTTTATAATTTTGGCAGCCATTTGCAGAATTGGACGCATTATTTCCAAACACAATAAAACCAAAGGATTTTATTTGACGTAGTGTCTTTTAACCGTTAACTCTAACTTTTGTATTAGTTGCAATATGTAGTTGTACTACATGACATTAACTTAAACCTGAAAATGAGATTGGCTAGATGCTACATCTTCTCGATACTGCTGTACGGAGTAGACTTGGACTTTAAACAAGAGCAATATTGATAAACTAGAGGCCTTCGAAATGTGGATATACAGAAGAATTTTGAAAATACCTTGGACAGACAAAGTAACAAATAGTGACGTTCTTCGAAGAATGAACAAAGAACGGGAGCTGTTGATCACCATCAAGAGAATAAAGTTGGAATATTTTGGTCATGTGATGAGAGGGAAAAAGTACCAATAGCTCCAGTTAATTATCCAAGGAAAGGTTCAGGGCAAACGAAGCGTGGGGAGACGACGTATAAGAAGGCACTTGAAGAAGAAGAAGAATACATGAGTTCTATCAAGCACTAAACAATAATCGTTACACTGCCACTGTTTTTTGTGAATATGCCAAAAATTGAATGAATTTCCGAAATTTGAAGAAAACTAAAAATATCTCGGAAAGTAATGAGTTTGGCTATAAGGAATGCTATATAAAAATTAAAAGAATAAAAATAAAAATTAAAATTAAAAATATAAATATAATATTTCTAAAAGATAAAATATAGGATGATCTGTTTAAAAAAATTGAGAACATCGTAATTTTGTTTACGATGTTTACCCAGTATACAAATTTTTGTCAATGATTTCAATTAAACTTAATTTAAGAACTGCAAAATATTATTTAGTTATATATATATATATATATATATATATATATATGTTAGTTTTGATATTTCCGCGGGAGCTGTATGTTATATCAATGGTATTCCGGGTTTGACTCCGCGTTAAATGTTGTTGGTTTTGATAAAAACCATTTTGACGACGTTTCGGCAAGATCTCACTTGCCATTTTCAAGTCTCTCTGGATGGTCTGCTGCGAACATCGACAAGAAGCAGACCATCCAGAGAGACTTGAAAATGGCAAGTGAGATCTTGCCGAAACGTCGTCAAAATGGTTTTTATCAAAACCAACAACATTTAACGCGGAGTCAAACCCGGAATACCATTGATATAATAGATATATATATATATATATATATATATATATATATATATATATATATATATATATATATAGAAAAGAAATTTAATCTTTGCGGAAAAGTTAAATAGTAAACTCTTAAATATTGGGGAAATCTGCAAGAAAGACTCTAATGAGTATCAATTGTTTCGCCGAACGTTTTCGCCAAAGAGAATTAATTTGGCTTCTTCAGGGCTGAAAGAGAATAAATTATAATTAGCTACCATATATTATCTATTAAAACAATGTTGATCTTACCGTAACTTAGAATTGTAGAGTTAGAATATTAAAAAACTTTGCTAGTAACATAGTCGTGTTTTTTGTTACTATGTGCAAAAAAAAAGTTTTTTTAAGGTTTGAAATGTATGGTAGCTTTGAACTTAACACGCAAAGGTTTACCCAAGGTTAATCGAAAAACCCAATGTAACTACATTTAAAAGGAGGTAATTCTTTGAATTGTCGGCAATAACTAAATTTTTGATTTTTAGAAAGTTTAAAAGTGAGGTTCTGTTTTAGCCAGAACGCAAGCGCTGACAAATTCAGTAGTTCTTATGAATCTTTATGTCGTTAAGGTTCATTGGTAAAAACGAATGAAATTAAATCCCAGTATAGGGAAATATTATTTTGATTTTCTTTATTTAATTATATTCTATTGTTCATGTATTATTATATTTTATTGAGATGTATCTAAGAAAAGCAAGGGAATTTTATCTTTTTTAGTTAATGAAAATTAATTATAAAGGTAGGTTAGTTGTTAGTGGATATATCAGTCAAGTTAGTTATCTGTGATGTTGTATTGTTCTTGGTATCTGATTTAAGTAAGAAGTGGTATATATCTCTTAGATTCTTAATGTCACTCTTAACATTAATGGAGAAATCGTTAAGGAAAATATAAGACATTTCAATTAACTCTCTTTTAGATTTATTGTTCTCACGGTGGAGAATTGTAGTGTTCGTATAGTCCATGAGATGACCAGTGGAATGGACATGTTTGGCTAATGCGCAACGGTCAGGATGAAGTCGAGAATCACTTTTGTGTAGTGTAATACGTGATTTCAATAATTGAGATGTTTGACCGATGTAGGAATTGTTGCAAGAGAGACATGGAATGTTGTAGACAATGTTACTAAGCCTATCTATGGGAGTCTTATCTTTTATCTTAGAATAAAGATTATTAATTGTTAGGGCTGATCTACAAGCCACATTAAGTTTAATGTTGTTATTATTATTACCAAAGCTATTTTCAACACTTTTCAGAATCCTTGTTAACCCCGGAGTGATATCTCTGAAATAAGGTAATGAAAATAAAAGTATTTGTTGATAGGAGTATCCGAGACTGGGTTCCCACTTAAGACATCAGGATCAGCATTGTTAGTCGCGAAGGAAGGTGAAATATCTTCGTTATTGATAGTATTAAACAAAATCTTATTCACTAATGGTGTTGGATAAGCGTTTGAAATAAAAAGTTTCTGTAGGATTTGTAGGTTTTTTGTATGAAATGAAGGATCTGATAGTTTTATTACTCTATTTTTCATCTGTTTGATTAAGTTGACTTTGGTAGAATTATTATGGTATGAGTGGAAGTTAAGGTATCTACCAGAATGGGTCTGTTTTTGATACCAATCTATTTTAATGTTGGTGTTTTCCCCGATCATCCTTATGTCGAGAAAGGGGACGGACCAATTACCATCTTCCCTCTCTATAGTGAACTGGATGTAGGGGTCATAACCATTAAAAGTATCTAATAGTTCATCTACCTTGTCATTGGGTATAGCCAAAATCAACATCAACATATTTTTTAATAAATGGAATTTTAAAGGATAGTAAAGGAATGACTGAATCTAATACATAATCCAAAACGTAAGTTGCAATGATAGGAGAAATCTTTGCTCCCATATGGGTACCGAAAGTTTGTTGATAGAATTTACCATTAAATGAGAAATAAGTGTTGTTAAAGAGAAATTCGACGATGCTGATGAATCTGACGTAAGACATGGAACAACAACCTCTAATACGGTCCCAGTTGATCTCTATTGATGTCAAACATATTCCTAGATGAACGTTGCTGAATAAGGATACAACGTCAAGGCTAACGAGGACATAATTTGATGTTGATGATTTTTTTTTGCACATAGTAACAAAAAACACCACTATGTTACTAGCAAAGTTTTTTAATATTCTAACTCTACAATTCTAAGTTACGGTAAGATCAACATTGTTTTAATAGATAATATATGGTAGGGGTACCGAAAGTTTGTTGATAGAATTTACCATTAAATGAGAAATAAGTGTTGTTAAAGAGAAATTCGACGATACTGATGAATCTGTCGTAAGACATGGAACAACAACCTCTAATACGGTCCCAGTTGATCTCTATTGATGTCAAACATATTCCTAGATGAACGTTGCTGAATAAGGATAAAACGTCAAGGCTAACGAGGACATAATTTGATGTTGATGATTTTTTTTGCACATAGTAACAAAAAACACGACTATGTTACTAGCAAAGTTTTTTAATATTCTAACTCTACAATTCTAAGTTACGGTAAGATCAACATTGTTTTAATAGATAATATATGGTAGCTAATTATAATTTATTCTCTTTCAGCCCTGAAGAAGCCAAATTAATTATCTTTGGCGAAAACGTTCGGCGAAACAATTGATACTCATTAGAGTCTTTCTTGCAGATTTCCCCAATATTTAAGAGTTTACTATATATATATATATATATATATATATATATATATATATATATATATATATATTTATATACATAGTGTTAATTTCATAGATATTTCAAAATAAAAATGGTCATAACTGGTTAAATTCTTTGTATAGTAATCCAAAATCCATATAGGGTGTCTCATTCAAAAAGTTGTATGTTTGCTATACCGTTATTAATCACTCTGTAGAATTCCACCTATTTTCTAAGTGTGGAGAATATATATATATATATATATATATATATATATATATATATATATATATATATATATATATATATATACATAAATCAAACATCAACATAATCAATGTCACAATGAATTTTTACAAAATTAAATTAAATTAGAATATTGTACTTACATAACTGTATAATTTTAATAAGTTAAGTTTTAATGTTTTGCAAATTTGAAAATTTAATGGATTAACCTCATGTTGTAACTTTTTATACTAGTTTTATACAATGCTATTTAGTTCTAATTTCGTTGTATTTACTGATACCATATTTTAGCATATCCTGAAGAAGCAAATAAATTTTGCGAAAGCTTGATTAACGAACAAAGAGTTTTACTTTCCTGTCCTATTAATGACTGCAACCTCAAAATAAAACTTTATTTTACATAACGTGTCAGTCAATAATACCCAACTACTTTATATATATATATATATATATATATATATATATATATATATATATATATATATATATATGCTATGGTCTTAAATAAAATAAATCAAGAGCTAACTAAGTTGCGTGCCATTAGGGAATCTGGTCAGCAATGATTTTTGTAGATTTATTTAACGAATTATTAAGAATGGGTAATTGGTGTTGTTATTTTATTAAAATTCCGTTGTTTATTTATTTTAAATATTAATAACGATAATATAAAAACGATATTTAATAACAACAAAATAAAACATTTTAAAAATTTAATAGTAAAAGTCAGCTAATCTAACTTTAAATGAACTTTAAAGCGGTTTTGACGGTGTTTTAAAGTTATTTAAAACTTTATAAAGAACAGCTTCAGTAATAAGCTACAGTTAAATAAACCAGAAACATATCATTTAGAAATAACGCTACGTCAGACAAAAATATGACTTACAGAAACAACTTCCCAAACACCTGCCGGCTTCTCGAGAAAAGGGGGAGGTCCACACGACCGCGTTTTATCCACGACGTCCCGCAGAAAGATCAACGGTAGCGTCCGACAAAATATCTATTCGCAACTGAATCTCCGTCGACGTCGAGACGGCCGACAACGACGCTGCCTTACGACGTCGACGCAAGCGTGAGGTGGTCAGGTATATTCGGATGTAAGGCTCACAAAAGGTGATTTTTCACACTTATTGGACGCTAAATGAGAACCGGTTGATTAGTTCGCGATTATCGTTTGTTATAGGCCCTTTGTGCGGATAAAGATGATTTGGGACGCGAATCGCGGAATCCTTATTGAACAGTTCGGTAGGTTCGCGTTTTTGGGGAAATCGATATGATAATTTATTATTAATTGCGGCTTACGGTGGAAATAATATGTCGCTTAGAAGGATTCAATTAAAATTCCTAGAATAATTAATCTTTTTCTAAAAAAAAATCCAGATATAATGTTACTTTTTACCTTTCCAAACAATCATTTATTATCAAACATACTTTACCAATGTTCTCATACATATGCAACAATACAATATCACAGCACGTAATAATTTAACACACAATAGCAAATAAATAGAATAATTAACTACGCTGCCATTGGCCTCTCGGCGGAAGATTGCTGCAAATTCTCAAACACGATGTGTATAAAAGAGCAGCACATCTTCCGATCGGGATCCAGTCGTCATATACTACTAGCCCCGCTAGACCTTGTTTTCCTGGTGTGCTACCACGCAACTTTGAGTTTTATTATTTAACCAATATCCTGCTGTCGTCGAAGACGTCGAATCCAAGAAGACTTCCAATTTAGAAGTTAAAAATCAACAAGAGCACGAGAACCTGCGTATCGACTACGAACACTCCCTGGCAGTAGAGCACGATTTTTGAAATAGAAAAAGACTTAGAACTATGTAATTTAAATTGTAACGAACTGACCACAGCGTTCTTTGGGACCTGTCATGGTAAAGAGCAAATAAAATTGCTTTTCCGATCAGGGTCAAGCTGCGATAGCGCTTTGTAGCTAGAAACCTTATGCAAATAGTAACTATACGAAATACTGTTAGCGAAAGGTAGTGACACGAAGCGACGGGCAATAAGAGGAGTCAATACGACCGGCACTCTCGTGCCTCTCTCGAGGAGAGGGAACGCGGCTACACGACGTGAGAAGGCCGGCATCTCTGTGAGATTTGAGACAAATATTAACTAATTAAGTCATTTAAGAATACTGTCTGTAAGAAAGCTCGAACTATTAGAGAATTCTGATTGCCGGTGTACCCTCACCTACCACAGAGGCTCGGCGAAGCTTGTTACACGTAGAGGCCGGAATCCCAATTAACTCCACGAAACGAAGACAGACTCTCGAAACTTGAGATCCTCTTCGAGAGCGGTGGTCGTCGTAGAACGTCCAGAAACCCCTGAAAACCAGGAGGACGTTACGGCCGTACGACAGCACCTATACTTATATGAAATTAAGTAGGTCAAGTACGCCATGGCGCTCTGCCATTGGAGCTTGCACTACAGCCAATGCTCAATTTCGGGCAATACCATTGGCTGCAATTCGACAAATCGTAAAGCGGGAATTGAGTTTCAATTTCGGGCAATACCATTGGCTGCAATTATGGTTGCAATTTGACCAATCGTAAAGCCGGAATTGAGCTATTGACGACATTCACAAGGGTGGTGAAAAATCTAATATCTGCAACTATAGACCCATTACCTTACTACCGGTCCTATCCAAAATTATTGAGAGACTTATAAAAGTCCGACTTATGTCCTTTGTCGTTGAAAACAACATTTTATCAGAAAGTCAGTTCGGCTTTTTATCTAATAAATGTACCAGCGATGCCACTGCCACATTTTACACTGCCACTGTTTTTTTTTTACTATGCCAAAAATTTTGATTGTTGGGCTTTTGATTGTGTAAATCACGACATTTTGATAGAAAAAACTAAATTTCTAAGGAATTCGAGGTAATTGTTTAAATTGGTTCCAATATTACTTGAGGATAAGGAAACAACTAGTTATAGCAAATGATACTGACTCTAGTCACAAAAGCATTGTATGTGAAGTACCACAAGGTTCAGTATTGGGTCCTCTACTATTCCTTACCTTTATAAATGACATCACTAACTTAAAAATCGATGGAAAAATTTTTGTTTTTGCTGATGATACCAGTATTACCTGGAGGAACTCTAATATTGCAACTCTTCATGCAATTATAACTTCTGATCTACTTAAAATATAAACCTGGTCCGACTCTAATTTACTCTCTTTTAACGTGGATAAGACAGTAGCATTATCCTATAAAGGAGCTTTTCAACCCTTGCTTCTTAATAACAGCCAGATCAGTATCGTTGATTCTGCAAAATTTCTTGGTATTTTTATAGAAAGCAACCTAAATTTTATAGAAAGCTAAGAAATTAGCCTTAGCCTGCTATGCAATAAGATCTGTTTCGAAGGAAATCACTTTAGCATCTTCCAAAATAACATATTTTTCTTTGTTCGAGTCTCATCTTCGATATGGCTTTTCTTTTTGAATACTACAGCTGCTCAATATGATGTTATTTTTAAATTACAAAAAAGAGCATTACGGTATTTTTTTTTTTTTGCCTCAGTAGAATAACAAAATGCAGAAGCTACTTCAAAAATCACGGGATTTTAACTCTTCCCTCTTTATATATTCTAGAAACTGTTTGCTTAATTCGCAAACACCTACATGTTTCTCCAGCAAGACCTAATCATATCTACTCCACCAGAAATTCAACCTTTGATGTGTATTTACCGATCCTATCCACTGAGTTAGTAAAAAAATTTATATTATATTCGGCAAAAAAATTATACAATCATCTCGCTTTGCAACTTAAATCTATAACTTCTTTCCTTAAGTTCGGTAAATTGACAAAAGCCTATCTATCTGAAAGACCATATTATTCAGTGGAAGAGTTTCTTAACGAATAACTAAGAAATTACAGTACGTTTGGGTACAAGCAACTAAAGTATTTGTACTATATTTGGGTATCACATGCAGCAACTTAAACTTATTCGTAAACTATAAGTTCCTAAGGTTTTATTATGCAATTTAGTTAAATTTTGTAATGAATTGTATATTTTATTATCTTTTATTTTATGATATTGACGATTTATGTAATTTTAGAAAATTTTCATTGTTATTGTTATTTTTTGACTTTTTGTAGGCTTTGTCCATAAAATTTTCAGTGACAATAAAGCATATTTCTATTCTATTTTATACTATTCTATAAAAATCATGTTATATTTCTTTCGAAAAATGCTCTCAGTTAATTATTTTTTATTGCCGTAAGATAGTTTCACGTTGAGAACGCCTATGAATATCTGTTCTGATGAGCCTTATTAAGGCGAAATACGTATAAACAGATACATAGATGCTTTGTACGTGAAATCAAATCTTGACTGTCTTTTTCATTTTATTCGCATCTACTCTGTATGAGTACAAGAAACCAATTCGCTAATGATTTCTGCTTAGTTGAGGAGACATGTCGTGGAATGCAAATTTTAGATTCCCCATGTCTCTATTAACATCTTTATCAACGTCTGCTTTGCCTTGCAATTTTTAGAAGGCTCAGATTAAGGCAGAAATCTGAATTGTGTTTCGAAACTATTTTACGGATTGATTATCAGATGTCGCTATTGCGTCGGTTTCGAAGCCATTTTAGTGTGGCTTCTTAAAGACAGGAAAGATTTATTTTTCACGTTGAGAATGCCTATGAATATCTGTTCTGATGAGCCCTATTAGGGCGAAATACGTATAAACAGATACATAGACGCTTTGTACGTGAAATCAAATCTTGACTGTCTTTTTCATTTTATTTTTTATTGATCTTGCAACTGTGTGTGTGTTTCTTATTGTCTTGTAATTATCGTATGCCTCTTATGTATACAAAAATTAAAATAAAATAATTTATGGCGGGTGTTCGGATTTCTTTGTCAGTATATTTATAATCATTTTTAGTTTCTTTAATCCTTAAAATAAATTTTGTGCCGCTTATGAAATGTCTTGTGTGCAAAATAAATGTATGTTTGCGTTATTAGGTCAAAGGTCTTCTAAAGTGATAACAAGTAGCAACTATAGTGACCATACCAACCAGATTGTATTATTTAATTTTTACTTATTTTGTTGATACTAAACAGCTTTCTAGTGATTTTAGGAGACAACACACATGGTGTCCAAATTGTTGTTATGTGTAATGGTTGCGGTGGCCGCCATTGCAGGTAAGAAAAATGATAAGGAAAGCTCTGATAAATGTCGTCAAAGTTTTCATTTGACTGTGATGAATATTTTTTATGTTTCTTCATTATTCCAGGTTATCCAGCACATTGAATATTATGCAAGTAACATTATATATATATATATATATATATATATATATATATATATATATATATATATATATATAATGTTGCTTATATATATATATATATATATATATATATATATATATATATTATACATTTTTTATATAAAAAACAAAACAACATGTTCTTTTTGCTGTGCTTAGTTTGAACAAATTGTTAACTTATTTAGTTCAATTTATTGTTTATACATCGTAATCGTATAATGTCCATTTACTTAAGGGTCTTTACAACTTTAATATCACTGACTGCTACATATATTTTTAAGGTAACACATGTAACAACTTTTCCATGCTTGTGTGGTTTTTTCATACTGTTCTTTTTAGATGAACTGATGATGCTTTCTAATTAAGAAAGCGAAACGTCTTCAATAAATAGATGAAGTAGCCATCAACTTTGTCTTTTTTCTCCACCTTTTGACCGAAAAAACCCACCACTCTTCTGAGTGATCCTTAATTTATATATATATATATATATATATATATATATATATATATATATATATTAATGTGATATCCAGAATTTTAATTTTAAAACTTTACAAAAAATATATATTTATGATTTATATCACACCTTTCAATTTTCTTATCTCAGGTTTTACTCGTGCTTCAATATATATACTTTACAGCTGATGGGTTAGGTCCAAAGAATAACGGAATAAAACAACATAATATGATATGAAAATAATGTAATAAAATAAACTGATTAAAATACCTCCAAAAATTATTAGCATACAATGTTTATCAAACAAAATTCGTTCTACGTACGTGAACTTTAATAATGCATGGATAATATAATACAATTATAATCTAAAATCCAACTTATTATTCTACATAAACAAATCAAGTAATATTCAGTGTCCTTCCTAATGCAATGTTTGTATATCGATTGTACCAAGAAAAATTTGTATGAATTATCCAATTCTCTCCACAGCTCCGTGTCCCCTCTCAGAACAAATTTGATCTCCTTCGACTATTCGAACTGATTCATACGTTACTAATATGATATAATATTATTTGACCCAAAATTCTCAAATTGAATATATTATGAATGTTTCTCTCGTTGAAACGCATCCTCTGCCTTGAGTTGTCCAATTCCTCGTTCTATGCAAAATTAACTATCAGTTCTCAGCAGCCTCCTATGTAATTGGCAATATTAAACAACATATTGCAATTTAGTGTCTTCAATGCTCTCCTTCGAATGCACGTACCTTTCCAATGATGCCAGCCTCTTTTCCTCTCGCCAAACTTAATCTCTCGTTCCGAAATAAACAGCGATACGTAGAATACAAGTAGGAAAAGTTTACTTACAAATTTGTACCAGATCAACTACCGTCTGACACACTTACTTCACCAACTCACAACTTATTCTTTATCACTTACTACACCTAGAGACCACCTCTAAAACCAACCATTCACTTTAAGAAACTGGAACTAACTAACTCTCTCATCTCATCTATCCATCCATCCAACCTCTCATTATACACACCCATATCACCACTTTCCAAATTCTCGGCCAATCAGAAATTTGCATACCACTCCCCACATAAAATCAGAAATACCTACAAACTTTCCTAATTCATATTATTTCTACAAGGACACTTAATTTCTACTGGGTATTTACAGATTCCGAAAAACCATTTACTTATTAACTATTTTTATTGTCCTGTTCATGGCGCAAACCCGGATTACGGAACACTTTATGGCTTATGGGAAAAAACCATCGTTAACTTCTATTCATTGTACCCGCACTATCCACTTGTTATATTTATACAAAAGATTATTTATGACTAATATTACCTTTGGTTAATTCCAGGCAGCTCGGAGTATTTTTATTTTCTATAATCTCTGAAATATTGATTTCATCGTACATTTAATATTTTTACTCTTCAATTTTGAATACCACAACAATATATATATATATATATATATATATATATATATATATATATATATATATATATATATATATATATATATATATATATATATATATATATATATATATATATATATATAGCCATAGCCAGTACATCTGTTTGGGTTTCACACCCCATATTTCCCTTCATATCCTTCGACATATATATCCAAAGGGAGAGGGCTTTGTTGGTTATTCATACCAAATGGGCGTTCCTCGTAAGCCGCTTATCTAGAATAACTTCTAGATATTTGACCTCGTTCACCTCTTTGAAAGTTGAATATATAATATATACAGAGCGTGCATGCAGATGTTATCTGAGTTCCTTCTTCTTGTGAAATTGACTACTACCGTTGATTGAATAACCCAAATTTGGGTTATTCAATCAACGCTACTACTGTTTTACTAGGATTGGCAGAGTGTCGCACCAGCTAATCCAACAGAAGTGACCAATTGGAACGGTGGAGATAACTTTATTTATTTTTTAAACGGTTTATTTAACTAAATGATTTGTTATCGAAAGTATTAATTTTTATTTAATTTGACAGTATATTTGTTTATTAGTAAATTTTTTAATCACTTTATGGCTTTCAGATGTAACTTCGAGTGATATCTGCTGGGGTCACACCTCTGTAGTAGAAATAAAAACGTTATTCACCTACTGTAAACAAATTATCCCTACAAACTTTATATTTGACAATGAACTTTTGAATGAACGTTTGAACCTCAAAGGCAAAGATTCTTCCAGTGTAGTATGTGACCAAATAAAGGAATGGTTAAATAAATCTAATGATGATTTGAAAACTTTATCGAAATTTAACAATTGCATGACTCAAAAAACTGATGGCCTTGAATTTGATCGCATCAAGGTATGTATGGAATATTTTTTTTCAGGAGTGTAAACTTTTGTGACAGAGTTTTTTAAAAATACCTACATCTTCATCAAGGTTAATAAACCGTCTTTGGAATTATTTATCTTTTAAATTTGGTCGAGGTTTATAATCTGCTTTATTTTTCTTGGTCTGCCAATACTTCTTCGTCCATTTGGTGACTTATCTCGTGCTATTCGTTTTATCCTATCCCCTGCCATTCTCCTAATGTGTTCGTTCCACTCCTGTTTCCGTTTTGTCACCCATCCATTTATGTCTTCTATATTGTATGCTCTTCTTATCTTTTCGCATCTCTCCTCCAAACGGATTGGTGAAATGAAGAAATAATACACCAAATTAAAAAAAGAAAGTATCATGGATAAGATATTTAAATAATAAAGCAGTAGCCAGCTATAAGAAGTATAACAAAGAAAGAAAAGTGGTAAAAGAGTTAGGCACAACCGTAAAGGATAATAGATGTAGTTAGGTTTGGAGAAAAAATGAAAAAAATCTAAAATTACTTAAGATCACTAATTTAAATTTTATGCAACAATTGTTTTATTAGCTTTTTGTTTTTTACCTTGTAAAACATTGTTGCCAATTCTTGCATTCGCGTTTCCCAAAATATGTTTGTGGTTTTTTTGTTTTGCTGATATGTCTACTGCTCTTAATAAAATATTTACAGTTAATTTAATACCAACCACTTTTTTGTAGAAACTATGTGACTGCTTACCGGAACTGAAGGAACCAGTCTTAATTAAGAACGTAAAAGAAATCATCTACGAACAAAATGCAAATAGGATAATCTACAAATATCTGAACAAACAGATGACTGAAACCAACAAAGACAACTTGAATAGGTTTATAGATTGTCTGGAATTCCATACACTGAGTTCGTCTCAACGTCGTAAATAAGAAATATATTTTTATATAAGTAGTTGTGTTTTGTGAATACCTAATAGCTTTTGTTTTATTTCACTGTACTATATGATAATAATTTATTTGAGGCCATTATTTGCAAAACTTGCTCTTTGCTCGAAAGCCATTTTTTGGGAAATCGAAAAAAAAACGAATAACGGCCGAGTAGTTTTTAGCTCACAACATAAAGAGTTTTATTAATGTTGCTTAATGTTTTTAGTAATAGAAATTAGAAGTTTCTAGCCTAAAATTTTTACAGATTTTTAGAAAAAAAAAATGTTTATTGCAAACAACCAGTTTTGCAAATAAATATATGAAATAATAACAAACCGTATATAGTTTGTAGTACTACGCTATCGTAACCTTAGCCATTTCCATATCAATTAATGTATCGAGCAAAAAAAAAGAACTCTAATTATACGGACGTATTGAACTGAACGCCTTGTTTAAAAATCAGTGCTAGTTGGCACAGTTCAGTAATATATGAGTCCGCTAGATGCAAAACTCTGTATTTGCAAAAATTGAGTTTTAGCTGACAGTTATTTGTCACATGTTATAGCTATCTGCTGATGTAGAAATTCAGCAGCAAAGTAAGGTATTTACTAAGAAAAAGGCATTAGAAATCTTGAATCAGACGCAAAACTCTGTATTTGTCAGCCTATGCCAGTTGCATAACTGTGTAATTGCAATTGGCCAATCGCTTACATTGTTTGAGTCACATGACACGTCTCATGTGCACATGTCAATTATTCCATCATACGCTATTACCGGTTTCACTGTTTGTTATTTGAGTACTAAAAACACCAAGTTTATTGCAAATAATTAGCATTATGGATCTTCATGTGCATATTAGACTTTGTGAAAAAGGAAAAGGGAGAAAACGAGTTGTACAAACAGAAAAATGGAAACAAAATATAATGAAACTTAAGAGGTAAGAGGTGTCTACAATTAACTAGATAGGTTTGGGACTTATTGTCAATATTTTTAGGCATAAACCTAAGGATTTACCCGGTTTTCCCACCTGTAACCATACAAAGAAAGTGTATTGTTGTATAGATTTAAAGATGAGAGACATTCAGCGTTTCCATAATAATCTGTATTCAACAACTGACAAAATAAAACAAGATATTTTTTTGCTGAAATTTTGTGAAGGTCAAAAGCCCAAGAGATCAGGTACAAACCTACATGGAATTTCAATTAAATATTTTGTTCCTACAGTAGAGGGTGGACTTTTAAGAGTATGCAAGACAGCATTTCTTGGAATAACTCATTTAAGTTCTGAAAGAATAGAGCGTGTTGTAAGAACGTTTGTTATCCGGGGTAAAATACCAAAAGAGAGAAGAGGGGGAGATACAACAACAGGTAGATTTGATCCAATAAAATTATCTATCCAAACATTTATGGGGCGTTTGGACGGTGCAGAGAGTCATTATAATAGAGGACGATCGACTAGATTGTATTTACCATGTGATCTGAATTTTACAAAGCTTTACAGAATGTATTGTCAACGTCGTCCACATCATTCCGTAAAGTTATCATATTTCCGAACATACGTTAATGAACACTACAACATATCATTCGGCACTCCCTTAGTAGAT